>NW_027514385.1:1052500-1220184 GCF_048772815.1 Callospermophilus lateralis | reverse complement strand
CCAGAACAGTATACCATTTCCTCTCAGGGTTCAGAGTGATAAGCAGATTGTACGGATTAGGTACACTGGGGTGAATGTCCTACACTCTGTTGTAGGTCTCTCTTATGTCTTTAATGGGGGATAGTCCCCGGCTCCTGGCTTTTTATACTGGTAGCGGGGGAGTGTTTTAGGATGATTGACAAGGCCTTAGGACCCTAAGGCCAGATATTTCTGAATATGGGGCCTTATCCCATCTTTAGCTTTTTTGCTCAGAGGATATTTTTGACATTGATTGGGGAGGCTGAGGTTTTGAACTCCACTGTTTTTGGAGGTTGTTTCATGGCTAGTCCTAACCCAGCAGTTTTTTTCCAGGCATCTGGGTAATCTGTTATCCATTTCTGGGGTAGCTTGCCTGTTTGATCAGTCTTGGGGGGTGTGAAGAGTTGCTGTTCATCTTCTACTGACATATTTAAAGCCGTGAATATAGGAGTTTATACTAAAGGATTTAGAAATATCATTTTGGGGCCTTCATGGTTAAAAGTCATTTTGGCCCGGAGCTTGGTGAGCAGATCTCTGCCCATCAATGGGGCCAGGCATTCTGGGATTATTAGGAAGGAGTGATGGATTTTTCCTTTCCTCATGTCCATGGTTTTCTTAGTTGTCTAATTCCCATATTTACTGCTGTTAGCACTTTGAACTAGAGAGCTTTTATTTGATAGAGGGCCCAGTGGGGCCTTAAAGACTAAGTATACTGCCCCTGTATCCACTTCAAAGTTTACTGGGGTCCCCTCCACATCAAAAGTTACCCTGGGTTTATTGGGAGTCTAGCAATCTGGGGCTCAGTGCTCACTTGAATAGAGCAGAGAGCAATGAGAACAGCTTAAGCAGAGCTTATATACTTTCCTTGAAGAGGGCAGGGAGGGAAGCTTATTGATGGGTCAGGGCGAGTGGGCGGTTTGCGTGCAAACAGGTGAGGGTGTACATTCTCTGTTTGGCAGTCGGGGACAGCACATTCTGGGGAAAAAATTAGCAAACAGTCCTCAAGGTTTCAACAGTGTTTTGTTAAGCATACAGAAAAACAGGAAGTGACAAGTACCTATCTTATTAACCTTTCACCAAATCCTAAATGGAAAGTGAGCATGGATTTCTAAAAACATCCATTTCCAGGTTGCTTAATGCTCGCAAATCAATCCTATTGGTGACTACATATTTGTTGCTTTCTAAGATTATATATTCAACCTCAACCCTGTTGAAAATGACTAATACTAACCCTCACTTTATGCTTTTTCTGATTTCCTAATGTCTCCATTGATATCTGCTTTCATACATATTTTCCTGAGTTCATCATTGTGACTGACTCTTTACATGTGCTGAAATTTACATTCACTCTCTATCCGAAACCCTATTGCTACAGAACTTTTGTTCGAAATCCTATACTCACTCTTTTTTCTATACCTACCAACTATCTTCCTAATCCTACCGACTATCCCTTTTTGACTGGAAATTCTCTTTGACAATCAATCATCCAAGGTACAAGGTCCTATGCCATTGTATATCAATTTATCTGAGACATCTGTGCAGAATATAATTCAAAGCTAAGTATCCCAATCAACAGCCCAATGCCCTTCTTGGATTCAAACCTTATCTAGATTTCTGTTTTCATACTTATATTTCACCTATATATTCTCGTAAATATCGCGAGTTCCCAATACCATTGTTCATTCCTCAGTATGATTTCTAACCTAAATCAAACCTGTTATTACTCTAACCATACACTGTACCCTCAAACTAACTGTACAGAAGAGCCGGGAGAGAGTTTGTCTTACAATACAGTAATGTAGGGGCTCTTCCACCTGCTGAGAACATCAAAGGTACAAGCAGAAATGATACCCTGGAGAAGTTGCAGGCAGCTATGAAGGACCTAATAGAGCAAAAGTCATCTTCCATGACAAACAACCTGGTCAGTATTAAGGGATGTGTCTGAATCAGCCTCTCCTTTCTTAATGTAGAGAAGATTGATCAAACCATGCCTGTGTGGAGAGCTCTTCCCAGGTGCCTATGGTTGATATACCATTCTAACTTGTGTAAGTGTCACAGGAAGTAGTGGCAGCCTCCATCTCATGGGAACCTTGGATGAATCTGGTAGGACAAAGTGGTTGCCAAGGCAGTGACCTCATTCAGTTCCTGAAGGAAGTGACCTCACCTCACTTTCCTGGTGATGGAAATCTCTGAATTTGGGATCCAGGAAGCCAGGCACCGAGAGCAAGTCCAAGTCCCAATCCCAGTGGTCTCACTTGTTTGGATTTACCAAGGACAGAGTCAGTCTTCCTTGGTACCTACTGATATGAGGATTGCCAAATGCCTGAAGAGCTCTGAAGAGGGGCCTTTACTGAGAAAGCAGGTAGTGGTTCACCGCTGGCTGTTGACAACTTCACAGAGTTGGCCAAGGAGACCAGGTCTGAGACAGTACAGGCCATTTTAGGGGAACATAGTATGGCCCACTATTCAGAGGACACTCCGGATAGTCACAGACCTACTTGAGTTAAGGAGGTGCCTTTGTGGGTGTGGGTGTGAGTTTGTGGTTTTGTCTCATGTTCTGAGAATAGGTAGGAAAGGCTGTTGTTTTGATTGGAGTGGACTGTTTCTAGAAAGTCGTTTGACTAGGCGAGTGCTTCTATGTCTGTGTATCCCACTCTGTCCATGGTTGTAGACATTCGAAAAGAGAATGTATCAATGTATGTGTCCTGTCTAGTGGAAAACTTTCCAGCATTCATCAGGCCTAGTTGATGAATGGACTGTGGCTTTCCTTATGGATGGGCAACTCCTACTAACTTCCTAAGTTCCTGTTTTCTTCCTGAATTCTGGCCACTCTCCAGAATAGCCTCATAGTTTTGTGTCCAAGATACATACCACCCCCAAGCTCTGTGACATGGCCATGTACTTGATAGCTATAGGAAATGGGAACATCTTAGAAAACTCAGACATCATTGTGACCAGTAAACGCTCAGTGAAGAACCCATATTTTGGTTCATTTGCTTACCTATTGTTCTGTTGCCCTGAATGTCAGGAAGGTCTTTGCCTCAGGCCACCCCTTTGTGAAGCCTGAATAAAACAGTTTTAAAATGGAAATAAATGGGAATAACTTGTGGTTCTTTGCTTTGGAAAGGGATGTGTTTGAATCAGCCTCCTAGCCCTGTATGAGGTTGTGGCTTAAATTTTCAGCACATGATGGATCTAAAGATAGATACCATGTGTGCAATAAAAACCATAATGGCAAAAATTCAGTAATTGTGGATGAGTCTCTTGCCTTCCTCTGTTAGGTACCTGACCTCTATCAAGTGAGACAGGGATCCTTTTGGTCAAATGAGTTTTTCAAAGTCCTGCAGAGGTGCTTGTGTTTTCTCGTGACTCCAAATCACATAAAAAAATCTATACCTGAGAGTCAATAGTGCTCAAATTGGAAAAGCAGAGCAGTATTAACGGCAGGCCTATTTGATCACTTCTGGTTCACAGGAAGGGTTTCCAGGCCACCCTGACTTTAGGCAAATGAGGGGCAAGGGAGAATATTTTGGACACTGTCTTGGGATGCGTCCCGCATGGAAACCTCCAGCCAGAGTTTATGATGAGTGTCTATATTTAACAAGATGAGGGCCATGTGGGAGTGTTTTGGTTTTAATTGTGGTCATTCGTGTGGCGGTTGGAAGAGATGACTGGATCCAAATGGGCTTGAACTATGGTGTCATTCCCCTTAGAGACTGAGTTCTGGAACTTACCTCAGAGAAATATTGCCATGAATTGTGTTGGGATTTAGGAGGCCACGCATGAGAGTCACCCTTGGAAACTGAGATCTAGGCCCAGTGTCGCTTTCCACAGAGCACTGGGAATCTCAGGAGGATATCACCCAATTTTATTCTGAAAAACTTGTCAGACATATTTGATAGTCAAAACACACATGGACCTCAATTGTAGACCTCAATGGGCCTTGCTTCATGTGACCTTTTGGCCACTCTTTGGGAAGCCTTGCCTGTGACAGTTCTCCAGAGCTTTCATTGAAATGAGCTTCCTCACCATTAAATAATTTCTGAATGAATTGAAACCCACAGTGTCTCCAACTTCATCCTTGAAAATTGGCTAGATAAATACCATGAAATTTTTGAAATTTCCTTGACCAGGTGGCACTGGAGAACATTTGGATGTCCAGTTGCTGATCATGAGTGTACCAGACAGTGTGTTGATTGACTGGTTTTCATGAAAATGGTGTAGAAAAGAGATGCCAGTCATTTGAAGCCTGTTGAGTAATGGGCCCAGAGCGGGGGTGAGCAAGTGTGTGATAAAACATCTGTGGTGGGGTCATGTGGATCTGCCATTGGCTTCCAAATGGCTTGAGACTGACATGGTGCAGCCAGCAGATCCTGTGTTTAAAGACATCTGGTTATATAGAGAGGTTTCAGGGCAATGTTCAAAATCAGGTTTCTATGGTCAAGGGAGCAACCTATGTGGTATACAAGCCCTGTTGGTGCATTCTCCTGCAGACCCTGACCCACCACACGTGAAAGAACTTCCTCCAGCCCTTTGTCCCAGTTGAACTCCTTGTATTTCATGAAGCAAATACCAAACTCCGAGTGCAGTATCAAGAAACGTTTTGAAAAGTGGAGGATGACCTAATGGCTTAGCAGTCTACATGGGGAGACACTTAGACCCAGTGGCCATAGTTTACCTACAAAGAGAGAAATCAACACTGCTGCTTCATGTTCATTGGAGAATTATAAACCATGTCCTCCAGGTCACAGATGTGCAGACCAAGCTTTGATTGTCTCACTAGAAAGGAAGCTAAAGCTCCTGACAACAACATATATTTCAAGTGCCCAACCTAGAGGCAGTTTCTCCAGAAGTCTTTAGGCTGGTAAATCTCCATGTTTGTGGAGATTTTACACTTTCCCTTACTTTTGGAAACTCCTCTACCAACTCCAAGGTTGTGAACTAATGAACATTTTTCATTTCAGATATGCATTCAAAGATTGTCTAACTCTTCTCCTCTAAATGTGTCTTACTTGGGGTGAAGGTAATGTCAAGGCATTGTTCTGAATGAGAGTGGGAAAATTTTTGTGTAGCACACATTTGCATACACATTGATTCATTTTACAATTTTCCATTTGAAATACTGAATTCTTGACACTATCTCATACCCTACTAGACTCTGACTACTAATCCTAATATGATGGAGAAAAATACCCAAACAGAATGAAAATACAAGCAGTTTACAGCAGGCATGGTGTATTGTTGGACTTCCTTTTTGCATGATAGAGGGTAGGTATTCTAAATCTACTCAATTTTTAATTGAAATAGTCCTCCATGTGTTTTTAATGTTAACACATATGTAAATTCCTGTCTTCCTTTCTATGCAGCCTACTCAGCACATGTATTTTTATATGCAAATATAGAATCCTACATGGTCTCACACGTACATTTTTTTGAGTTGGCTGACTGGGCAGAAACAAGTTGTGAGAAGAGATCTCGTAAACGCTGGTGGAACTGAAAATTAAAACTATGGGTGAGCTTCCCAGTAGAACAATTTATACATAAATCCATGTTCAGTAAAATAAATATATTTTCATCTGTGGATGATATATATTACTGATAAATTACGTTTGGCATATATATTGATACTCTTTAATGTATTTTTGTGTTTTTCTGTATATATATATATATATATATATATATATATATATATATATATATATATACACACACACACACACACACTCTCCAGATTTTTTAAAATATGAAATATATGTCTCTTATATACACTCCATCAATTCATTCATATTCATGTATGTGGATTTATAATCAACTTTTCACAAGATTATTCTCAGAAATATTCATCTACCTGAAATACATATTTGTTTCCCAGTATGAGAACTAACTTCAATCAATGGTGCTTACAAATCCTAATATTTTTACAGTAACAGACCCAGTTTAACATCAATGCAAGTAGATTCCTATGGGACTTAATTTCTATTTTGACCTTTATTTTAATTCAACACTGGTACATTAGTATTTCTTCAGTTTTTGCACATCATAGGACATATATTTCATCCACAAGTTAGCAAATTAATAAGAATTTGTTTCACTTCCTGCTTCAGAACACATGAATTCTTCCATGTTACTTGACTGGTCTTTTCATGAGACTTCTTTCCAAACACATTATTTTCGATTTCCATAATCAATTTTGAAGCTAAACTCACACACTCTTCATGATAAACTATAACATTAATATTACCATTAGATGTAAAACTGGTTGGAATGAATGTATGCATATCAATATAAAATTTCCTGTATATTTTCACATTTCAATTCAATCCATTATTTAAAGTTGGAACCAGTTATGTTATTTATTCACTGTATGGTCTATTAATGCATTATCTCTATATTCATAAACACAGTGCACACCTATTTGTCCCCCCATTACTAATTTGTACCTCTTCAAAATATTGCTCCCAGAAATGGTGGAAGAAATACTGATGTCACCTTATCTATATATACATTTTATCACAGTAATATTCTGGACACAAAAAGCAAAGGTCAAACTCATGATTGTATCAAAGCCTAAATGGAAAGTGAGCATGGATTACCAAAAACAACCATGTCCTGGTTACCTAATGCTCTCAAATGTCAATCCTATTGATGACTACATATTTGTTTCTTTCTAAGATTATATATTCAACCTCAAGCCTGTTGGAAATGTCTAATTCTATCACTCACTTTACACTTTGCCTGATTTCCTAATATCTCTATTGATATCTGCTTTCCTACATATTTTCCCTAGTTCATCATTGTGACTCATACTTCACATATGCTGACATTTACATTCACTCTCTACCCGAAACTCTATTGCTAAAGAACTTTTGGTCCAAATCCTATACTCACTCTTCTTTATAAACCTACTGACTATCTTACTAATCCTACTGACTATCACTTTTTAACTCGATGTTCTCTTCAACAATCAATCATTCAAGGTAAAAGGTCCTATGCCATTTTATATCAATTCATCTGAGACACATGTGCAGAACATAATTCAAACCTAAGTATCCCACTCAAGGGCCCAATGCCCTTCTGGCTTCATATCTTACCTACATTTCTGTTTTCATACTTATATTTCACCTATATATTCTTGTAAATATCACAGGTTCCCAATACCATTATTCATCCGGCAGAGAGATTCCTAACCCAAATCGAACATGTTATTAACCCTAAATATACACTGTTACCTCAATCTAACTTTACAGAAGAGGAGGGACAGAGTTTCTCTTTAAATACCGGAATGTAGGGAATCTTCCACCTGCTGAGAACATCAAAGGTCCATGTAGAAATAATCCCTGGAGAAGATGTAGGCAGCTGTGAAGTTCCCGAGAGAGCAAAAGTCATCTTCCATGGCAAACAACCTGGTGAGGATGAAGGGATGTGTCTGTATCAGCCTCTATCAACTTAATGTAGAGAAGATAGACCAAACCAGGCCTGTGTGAAGAGGTGTTCCCAGGTGCCTATGGTTGATATACCATTCTAACTTTTGAAAGTGTTACAGAAAGTAGGAACAGCCTCCATCTCATGGGCCCTTAGAAGTAACTATTTGGACAAAGTTGTTGCCAAAGCAGTGACCTCATTCAGTTTCTGAAGGAAGTGACCTCACCTCACTTCCTTTGTGATGGAACTCTCTGAACTTGGGATCCAGGAAGAATGGCACCCAGAGCCAGTCGCAGTCCCAGGCCCAGTGGTCTCACTTGCTTCAATTTACGAAGGACAGAGTCAGTCTTTCTTAGTGCCTACAGATGTGAGGATGTTCAAATGCCAGAAAAGCTCTGAAGAGGGGCCTTTCCTGAGAAAGCAGGTAGTGGCTCACCCATGGCTAATGACAACTTCACAGAATTGGCCAAGGAGACCAGATTTGAGACACGACAGGCCATTTGGGGGGAATATAGTATGGCCCACCATTCAGAGGACACTCTGGGTAATCACAGAACTACTTGGAGCAAAGGTGGTGCCTTTGTGGGTGTGGGTGTATGTTCATGGTCTTGTCTCTTGTTCTGAGAATAGGTAGGAAAGACTGTTTGTTTGGATTGGCGTGGACTGTTTCTAGTTAGTCGTTTTGCAATGCGAGTGCTTCTATGTCTGTGTATCCCACTGTGTCCGTGGTTGTAGACATTAGAAATAAGAATGCATCAAAGGATGTGTCCTGTCTAGTAGAAAGCTTCCCAGCATTCATCTTGCCCAATTTATAAATGGACTGTGGCTTTTGTTATCAAAGGGCAACACCTGATATCTTCATAAGTTTCTGTTTTCTTTCTGAATTCTGGACACTCTGCAGAATAGCTTCATGGTTTTGTGTCCAAGATATTTACCACCTAAAAGCTCTGTTATATGGCCATGTAGTGGGTAGCTAGTGTGACCAGGAAAGTCTCAGTGGAGAAACCCTGATTTGGGCTTTTTGCTTACCTATTGTTCTGTTGCCCTGAATATCAGGAAGGTATTTACCACAGGCCAAATCTTTGTGAAGCCTGAAGAAAAAAGTTTTCAAATGGAAATGAATGGACATCACCTGTAGCTCTTTGCTTAATTGCTTTGGAAATGGATTTGTCTGAAACAGCCTCTTGGCCCTGTGTGAGTCTGTGGTTAGATTCTCAGCACCTGATGGATCCCATGTGTTCATCCAAAACCAAAATGATCAAAAGAGCAGTCATTGCGGATGAAGTCTCTTGCCTTCCTCTGTAAGGTTCCTGACCTCCATCAAGTGAGAAGAGGGATTCTTTGGGTCAAATGCATTCTTTAAAGCCAAGGAGAGGCAAGCCCAAAGGTGCTTGCATTTTCTCATGCTTCCAATTCACATAAAGAATCTAAACCCCACAGTCAGTCATCCTCAAATTGGAGAAGCAGAGCAGTATTAACGGCACACTATTTGATCACTCCAGGTTCACAGGAAGGTGTTCAGGCCACCCCGACTTTAGGCAAATGAGGGGCAAGGGAGCTAACTTTGGACACTATCTTGTTCTGCATCCCTCATGGAAACCTCCAGCCAGAGTTTATAATGAGTATCTATATGGAAGAAGATGAGGGCCTTGTGGGAGTGTTTGGGTTTTAATTTTGGAAGTTTGTGTGGCGGTTGAAAAAGATGACTGGCTCCACCTGGTCTTGAACTCTGGTGTGATTCCCTTTAGAGACTGAGTTCTGGAACTGACCTCAGAGAATTATTGCCATGAGTTGTGTTGGGATTTTAGGAGGCCATGAATGACAGTCGCCCTTTGAAACTGAGATCTGTGCCCAGAAAGGCTTTCCACAAGGCACGAGGAATCTCAGCCAGAATATCACATGATTTTATTCTGAAAGACTTGGCAGCCATAGTTGAGAGGCAAAACACACATGATCTCACATTGCAGACCTCAATGGGCCTGGCTTCATGTGACCTTTTGGCGACCCTTTGGGAAGCCTTGCCTGTGAGTGTTCTCCAGAGCTTTCATTGAAATGAGCTTCCTCAACATTTAAAGGTTCCTGAGTGAATTGAAAATCATAGTGCCTCCAACTTCATCCTTGAAAAATGGCTAGAGAAATACCATGGAATTTTTGAAATTTTCATGACCAGGTGGCACTGGAGAACTTTTTGATGTCCAGTTGCTGATCATGAGTATACCAGACAGTGCCTTGATTGACTGCGTTTCTTAAAAATGGTGTAGAACAGAGATGCCAGTAAGTTGGAGCCTGCTGAGTAGTGGGCCTAGAACAGTGGTGGGCAGGTGTGTGATAAAACATCTGTGTTGGGGCCATGTAGATCTGCCATTGGCTTCCAAATGGCTTGTAACTGACATGGTGCAGCAAGCAGACCCTTATATGTAAAGGCATCTTGTTATATGGAGAGGTTTCAGGGCAATGTTCAGAATCAGGATGCTATGGTCAAGGGGTCAAACTATGTGAAATAGAAGCCTGACTGGTGCATTCTCCTGCAGACCCTGAGGCACCACATGTGACAGAACTCCCTCCAGCACTCTGACCAAGTTGAACTCCTTGTATTGTGAAGCAAATAACAAACTCCCAGTGCTCTACTAAGAAAAGTAGAGCATGATCAATTAGCTTCACAGTCCACACAGATTGACCCTTAGACTCCAGTTGCCACAGTTTACCTACAAAGTGAGAATTCAGCACTGCTGCCTCATGTTCATTGGAAAATAAGATACCATGTCCCCCAGGTCACATAGATGCAGACCAGTTTTGATGCTCTCACTATAGAGGAAGCTAAAGCTTCGGACCACAACATACATTTTAAGTGCCCAAACTCAGAGGCAGTTTCTCAATATGTCTTTAGGCCTGCAGAGCTCCATGTTTGTGGAGTGTTTACCCTGTCCCTTACTTTTGGAAACTCCTCTACCACCTCCAAGCTTGTGAACACCGAGAATATTCCATTCCAGATATGTATTCACAGATTTTCTAACTCTTCTCCTCTAATTGTGTCTTATTAGGGGAGAAGGTAATGTCAAGGCATTGTTCTGAATGAGAGTGGGAAGATTTTTGTATCACACATATTTGCAAACACAATGGGTTTATTTTCCTATTTTCTATTCGAAATACTGAATCTCTGACACTAATCCATAACCTACTAGACTCTGACTACTAATCCTAATATGATGGAGAATAGTAACCCTAACAGAATGGAAATACAAACAGTTCAGAGAAGGCATGGTGTATACTTGGACTTCCCTTTTGCATTATATGGGGTTGGAGTTATAAATATAGTCAATGTTTATTGAAATATTTCTCCATGTGTTTTTAACGTTAACAAATATGTGAATTCCTCTCCCCTTTCTCTGTCACCTATTCAGCACATGTATTTTTATATGCTCATATAGAATACTACCTGGTATCACACAGACTTTCTTCTGAGGTGGCTGACTTGGCAGATACAAATTGTGAGAAGAGATCACTCCTCCTAAACCCTTTTGGAACTGAAATTTCAACCTATGGGTGAGCCTCCTAGTTGAACAACATTATACATAAATCCATTTTCAGTAAAATGTATTTTTTTGGATATGTGAAGGATATATATTTCATTTTGAATTTCGATTGGCATATATATTGCTACTTTTTAATGTCTGTGAGTGTGTTTCTGTGTGTATATATATATATCACTCTCCAGATTTTTCAAAATATGAAATATATGTGTCTTATTATACACTCCCTAAAATCATTCATATTCACGTATGTGGATTTATAATCAACTTTTCACAAGATTATTCTCAGAAATTCAGATTATTCATTCACCTGAAATACATATTTGTTTCCTAATACTGAAAACTAACTTCAGTAAATGCTGCATACAAAGCATAATATTTCATCATTGCCTGATGGCCACGAATAGAGTGCATCACACCCAGTGTAACGCGCCACTGCACAGGTGAATAACGAGATAGAACCACAAAAAACTATCTTGTTAAGAACTTACAGCAAAATGGGGGTGCACCAAAACCTATAAGAAAGATTTTTAGCACTGAGATCTGGTAATTGGGTCTGAAAAACGAGCCAAATGTGCAACCGGAGATCCGGTCTGACTGATCCTCAAAACAATAGAGTGTCTGGGTTCCAATAGACACCCTCCACACCCAACAAATGACAGGCCCAGAATACAGATTGAACTGCAGAGAAGCATCACTCAGGGGAAATCTAGTCTAGCAGGAGAAACCAGGACTAGCAGGAGAAACCAGGGGACTAGAGGCCAGGCTCTTGTGACTGGGAAGCTGGAGAACACAGAAGCGCAGGTGACAGTCCACCTGCTGTCCGCGTGACTGGGCGTCTGGAGAACACCGGCGCGCAGGAGACCGACTGCGCCACTGGGTGGCTAGTGATTGCCCACCCGCCAGTGACCTAGAGCTGAAACCAACTGGAGACAGTCCAGTTCCATCCCCGTATTCGAACATTTCGGCAAGGAGCCTGGGCCCGCCAAAGCAGAGGGGTGACGTCACTGGAGCTCGGCCTTCGGAATTCCCTACAAGTGGAATCCACTTTAGCAGGCATAGTCTACCAACACAAAGGAGAGACAACAGAGATACACAACACCGAAACAAATCTATAGAATAAAACAGAAACACAGCAATCAAATAGAGCTGGAAAGTAACATGAGCATCATGAAAAAACAAGGGAAAGAAAGGAGTACAAACAATGCAGGACAACTTAATTCTACAGGAGGACCTAGAAGCATCAGAAACAGGGATAGGGAAAGAACTTAAGGCATTCCTAACTCAGATGGAAAGGAATATTAGAGAAGACATGAGGCAGCAAGTCCAAGCAATAAAAGTATATTTTGAAAATGAATTAAACAAACAAACTCAAATGGCAAACAACGAGCTTTACCAGGAGATAGAGATCTTAAAAGAAATCAAACAGTAATACTAGAAATGCAGGAAAGTATTAACCAAATTAAAAACTCAAACGAGAATATTACAAATAGACTAGATCAAGCAGAAGTCAGAATATCAGATAATGAAGACAAAGTTTATCAACTTGAAAAGAATATAATCAACACAGAAAAGAGGCTTAAATCCCACTAGCAATCTATTCAAGAGATATTGGATGTCATAAAAAATGAGAGTCATTGGGATAGAAGAAGGCATAGAGATTCAAACCAAAGGAATGGAGAACATATTAAATAAAATAATTCTAGAAAACATCCCAGAGATGAAAGATGGATCGGATTGTCAAATCCTGGAAGCCTACAGGACCCCAAACATTCAAAATCATAATAGACAAACTCCAAGACATATAATTATGAAGATAGCCAACATACAGAACAAGGAGAGAATATTAAACACTATAAGAGAAAGGAGGCAGATTACATTCAGGGGAAAACCAATTAGGTTAATGACTGATTTTTCATCACAGACTTTGAAAGCGAGAAGATCCTTGAACAATGTATTTCAAATGCTGAAAAATAATGGATTCCAACCAAGAATACTGTATCCAGCAAAATTAAGGTTCAGATTTGAAAACGAAATTAAAGTCTTTCACAATAAACAAAAGCTAAAAGAATTCGCAGCCAGAAAACCAGCACTGCAAAGCATTTTGAGCAAAATACTACAAGAAGAGGAATTGATAAATAGTGCCGAAAACTAACAGCAGGAGGTATCTCAGTAAAGGGGGAGGAAAATAACCAAAAAAGTAAAAACTAGCCAAACTAAAACATAATAAATAAATAAACATGATTGGAAGAACAAATCATATTTCAATTGTAACCTTAAATGTTAATGGATTATATTCACCAATCAAGAGAATGGGCTAGTAACCTGGATCAAAACAAATAAATCCAACAATATGCTGCCTTAAGGAGACTCATATGATAGGAAAAGACATACACAGGGTGAAGGTAAAAGGTTGGGAAAAATCATACCACTCACATGGCCCTCAGAAGCAAGAAGGAGTGGCCATACTCATGTGGAATAAAATCAACTTCAAACCTAAGTTAATCAAAAGGGATAAAGAAGGACACTATATTCTGTTAAAAGAAACCATCCACCAACAAGACATAACAATTATGAATTTGTATGCACCAAGCAATGGAGCTGCAATGTTCATAAAACAAACTCTCCTCAAGTTCAATAGCCAAATAGACTACAACACAATAATTATGGGTGACTTCAAGACACCACTCTCGGCATTAGACAGATTCTCTAGACAAGAACTGAATAAAGAAACTATCAAACTCAACAGCACAATTTGTAACCTAGACTTGAACGACATATATAGAATATATCAGCCATCATCAAGTGGATACACGTTCTTCTCAGTTTCACATGGATCCTACTCAAAGATAGACCATATATTATGCCATAGGGCAATTCTTAGTAAATATAAAAGCATGGAGATTATACCATGCACTATATCTGATAATAATGGAATGAAACTGGAAATCAATGATGAAAGAAGTAAGGAAAAATCCTACATCACATGGAAAATGAACAACATGCTACTGAATGATCAATGGGTTACAGAAGACATAATGGAGGAGATAAAAAAAATTCTTAGAGACAAATGACAATACAGACACAACATACCAGAATCGATGGGACACAATGAAAGCAGTTTAAGAGGGAAGTTCATTTCTTGGAGTTCTTTCCTCAAAAAAAGAAAAAAAATCAACAAATAAATGAACTCACACTACACCTCAAAAACCTAGAAAAGGAAGAGCAAAACAACAGCAAATGTAGTAGAAGACAAGAAATAATTAAATTTAGAGCAGAAATCAACAAAATTGAAACAAAAAAAAATTTAAAAATTTGATAAAACTAAAAGTTGGTTCTTTGAAAAAATAAATAAGATTGACAGGCCCACAGCCATGCTAATGAAGAGAAGAAGAGAGAGAACTCAAATTACTAACATACGGGATGAAACAGGCAATATCACAACAGACACTACAGAAATACAGAAGATAATTAGAAAGTATTTTGAAACACTATATTCCAATAAAATAGAAGATAGTGAAGATATCGATGAATTTTTTAAGTCATAAGATCTGCCCAGATTGAGTCAGGAAGACACACGCAATTTAAACAGACCAATAACAAAGGAAGAAATGAAAGAAGCCATCAAAAACTACCAACCAAAAGAAGCCATGGACCGGATGGGTATACAGCGGAGTTCTACAAAACCGTTAAAGAAGAATTAATACCAATATTTTTCAAGCTATTTCAAGAAAAACAAAAAGAAGGAGCTTTTCCAAATTTATTCTATGAGGATAAATCACCCTGATCCTGAAACCAGACAAAGACACTTCAAAGAAAGAAAACTACAGACCAATATCTCTAATGAACTTCGATGCAAAACTTGTCAATAAAATCCTGGCGAATCGAATACAAAAGCATATCAAAAAAATTGTGCACCATGATCAAGTAAGATTCATTCGTGGGATGCAAGGCTTGTTCAATATACGGAAATCAATAAATGCCATTCACCACATCAATAGACATAAAGACAAGAACCATATGATCATCTCAATAGATGCAGAAAAAACATTTGACAAAGTTCAGCATCACTTTATGTTCAAAACACTAGAAAAACTAGGGATAACAGGAACTTACCTCAACATTGTAAAAGCTATATATGCTAAACCTCAGGCTAGCATCATCCTGAATGTGGAAAAACTGAAGGCATTCCCTCTAAAATCTGGAACAAAACAGGGATGCCCTCTATCACCACTTCTATTCAATTTAGTTCTTGAAATACTAGCCAGAACAATTAGACAGACAAAAAAAATTAAAGGCATAAAAATAGGAAAAGAAGTATTTAAATTATCGCTATTTGCAGATGTCATGAAAATATATTTAACAGACCCCAAAGGGTCTACAATGAAACGGCTAGAGTTAATAAATGAATTCAGCAAAGTGGCAGAATATAAAATTAACACGCATAAATGAAAGGCATTCCTGTATGTCAGCAACACAACTTCTGAAATGGAAATGAGGAAAACCACTCCATTCACAATATCCTCAAATAAAATAAGATACTTGGGAATCAACCTAACAAAAGACGTGAAAGTTTTATATACTGAAAACTACAGAACCCTAAAGAGAGAGAGAGAAGAAGATCTTAGAAGATGGAAAAACAAAAGACCCAGAATAGCAAAAGCAACTCTAAACAGAAAATATGAATCTGGAGGTATAGTGATACCAGAGTTCAAACTGTACTAAAAGCAATAGTAACAAAAACAGCGTGGTACTGGTAACAAAATAGGCAGGTGGAACAATGGTACAGAATAGAGGACACAGAAACCAATCCTCAAAATTACAACTTTCTTATATTTGAAAAAGGGGCTAAAAGCATGCAATGGAAGTAGGATAGCATCTTCAAACAATGGGGTAGGGAAAATTGGGGAAAGGTGGGGCAAGGGAGAGAAGTGAACAACAGCAGATGAGGTAGAGAAAGAAGATGGGAGGGGATGGGAGGGGGTATAGTAGGGGATAGTAGGGGATAGGAAATGTAGCAGAATACAACAGTCACTAATATGACATCATGTAAAAATGTGAATGTGTAACCGATGTGATTCTGCAACTCGTATTTGGGGAAAATTGGGAGTTCATAACCCAATTGAGTCAAATGTATGAAAGATGATATAGGATGAGCTTTGTAATGTTTTGAACAACCAATAAAAAATAAATAAATAAAGGTTTAAAGTTGAGTGGGAAGAAATCAGCTAAAAAAGAGTTGAGATGCATTCATTTTGCTAAGCAGAAACTTTGTTTTGTGTACTTGTAACTATCACAAATTTATTTTACCAGAAAACTGGCTTTTAAAAATGCACATAATTGAGATTAAAGGATAATCCACTTACCTTCAAGAAAAACTCATAGCATTTCCTATATTTTTCATATTTTATTTTTTTGTGAATATTTTGTCATGGACCAGGTCTAGACTTAGGCTATTCTTCCAGAATACTACCTCATCTGAAAAGTTGGTACAATGTGTTGGATTGTTCTTTTCATCTTTTATTTAATAGTTTCTAGATGATAATGTGTATTTTTCCATATGTTTGTTTGGACATACATACCCAACTATATCTTTGCATTTTCTGTTTTACTGGGGAAGAGACTCATCAAAAGCTCTTTATTATATGTATCAACAATCAAACATTTAGAGCATGCAATTATACATAATTTTGCATGAAAATATTTTTGTACCATTTTAATAAAGATTTAGAATTATTAATACTGTCCCTACTGTAATTAGTAACTCCTTACAAAAAGAATTAATCAATTGACTTTATATCAATTATGAATATGAAAATTACTAAAATAAGTATTTGGCAATTAATATGCAATTGATAGAAAGTGAAATCACAAGAAAGCCATTTAAAATGTCAGTGCATATGGTCCTTAAATAATAGGTTGTTCAAAAAAAAAATTCTCTAATTCAAAAGAGTTAATATGCCATATTACAGCTAAATGTGATATAAAAACCTTAAATTATCAGTATTGATAAATAAGAATGATACCTGTTTACTTAAATATGTTTATTTGATTTTCACTGTAAGATGTTAATTCTGGAAGACTTGAGAATTAAGAAAGACTTGGTCTATATTATTTCTAACAGGCTAATCAAAGTACTTTTAAATATATATGTATGTATATATATATATATATATATATATATATATATATATATATATATATATGTAACACATATGCATGAATATAGATACATATGCATAATAAATGTATTGTAATATATTTATCAGGTGGTTATAATTTTTAAATTTTCTCAAGAAAAGAATGACTATAAAAAAAAGTTTTAAATGTAAATTTCATAGCATAGTACTGTTTGTAATGCTATGAGAGAAAAATACTTATGGAGGGAAAATGAAAAAGGAAGAGAGAGAAGGGGGAAAATGAGGAAGAAAGTGAGTAAAGAAGAGGGAGAGGAGTGTTTGATGAAAAGATAAAAGTGGAGGGGCTGGGTTTGTGACTCAGTGTTAACATGCTTGTCTAGCATGTGTGAGGCAGTGGGTTATATTCTCAGCACCACATACGAATAAATAAAATGAAGGTCTATCAACAACTGAAAAAATAAAAAAAGGAGAAATATTACCAAAATTCCAAGATTTTATGAATGTTAAATACAAAAAATTATGTTGCATAGCCTTATGTAAATTCTAGACTCCCCAAAATAATCATTAAATGCTAGATTATTAGTGTTATAACTAAAAATCCATTGCTCTTTCTTCTACATTCTGTGGCATGCTAGTGCTAAAATAAATTGTATTATAACACCAAAATAAAATTCTAATATTTATACAGTAACTGACCCAGTTTAACATCAATGCAAGAAGATTCCTATGTGATATAATGTGTATTTTGACGTTCATTTTTATTCAACACTGGTACATTACTATTTCTCCAGTTAATGCACATCATAGGATGTATATTTCATCCACAATTTAGCAAATATATACACATTTGTTTTGCTTTCAATCACTTTTGCTTCAGAACACATGTATTCCTCCATGTTTCTTGACTTCTCTTTTTGTGACACTTCTTTCCAAACACATTATTTTCGATTTCCATTATCACTTTTGAAGCAAAACTGACACACCCGTCATGATAAAACATAACACTAATATTACCATTAGATGTAAAACTGGTTTAAATGAATGATTGTACATCAATATAAGATTTCTTGTATACTTTCAGATATCAATTCAATCCATTATTCAAAGTGAAACCAGTTATATCATTTATTCACAGTATGGTCTATTCATGCATTGTCTATATATTGATAGACACATGGTACACCTCTGTGTACTCCCAACAATAATTTCTATATCTTCAAAATATTGCTCCCAGAAATGGTGGAAAAAATATGCATGTCAACTGATCTACATATACATTTTATCACAGTAATATTCTGGACACAAAATGCAAAGGTCACACTTATGACTGTCCCAAAGCCTAAATGGAAAGTGAACATGGATTACTAAAAACATCCATGTCCAGGTTGCCTAATGCTCTCAAATGTCAATCCTATTGGTGATTACATATGTGTTTCTTCCTAAGACTACATTTTCAATCTCACCCTGTTGAAACTGTCTAAACCTCTCACTCATTTTATAATTTGCCTGATTTCCTACTCTCTATTCACATCTGCTTTCCTACTTTTTTCCCCAGTTCATCATTGTGACTGACTCTTCACATGTGCTGACATTTATATTCAATCTCTACCAGAAACCCTATTGCTAAAGAACTTTTGGTCCATATTCTATACTCAATCTTCTTCGTAATCCTACCGACTATATTCCTAATCCTAGCAAAAATCCCTTTTTTAACTGGATGCTCTCTTCTACATTCAATCATCGAAGGTACAAGGATCTATGCCATTGCAGATCAATTTATCTGAGACATATGTGCAGAACATAATTCAAAGCTAAGTATCCCACTCAAAGGCCAAATTCCCTTCTAGGATTCAAATCTTACCTAGATTTATATTTCAATACTTATATTTCACCTATATTTTCATGTAAATATCGCAGGTTTCCAATAACATTGTTCATCAAGCAGAATGATTCCTAACCCATATTGAACATGTTATTAATCCTAACCATACACTGTTCCTCAATCTAACTTTACAGAAGAGCAGAGACAGAGTTGGTATTACAATACAGGAATGTATGGATCTTCCACCTGCTGAGAACCTCAAAGGTCCATGTAGAAATAATCCCTGGAGAATGTGTAGGATGCTATGAACGACCTGAGAGGGCAAAAGTCATCTTCCATGGCAAAAAAACATGGTCAGGATAAAGGGTTGTGTCTTAATCAGAATCTCTCTTCTTAATGTAGAGAAGATGGACCAAACCAAGCCTCTGTGGAGAGCTGTTCCCCAGTACCTATGGTTGATATACCATTCTAACTTATGAAAATGTCAGAGGAAGTAGGTGCAGCCTCCATCTCATGGGACCCTTGGAAGCATCTGTTAGGACAAAGTGGTTGCCAAGGCTGTGACCTCATTCAGTTCCTGAAGGAAGTGACCTACCTCACTTTCTTGGTGATGGAATCTCTGAACTTGGGATCCAGGAAACCAGGCACACAGAGCCAGTCCCAGTACCAGTCCCAGTGGTCTCACTTGTTTGGATTTACCAAGGACAGAGTCAGTCTTTCTTGGTACCTACTGATGTGAGGATGGCCAAATGCCAGAAAAGCTCTGAAGAGGGGCCCTTCCTGAGAAAGCAGAAAGTGGCTCACCAATGGATCCTCACAACTTCACAGAGTTAGCCAAAGAAAACAGATCTGAGACAAGACAGGCCATTTTGGGGTAACATAGTATGGCCCACCATTCAGAGGACACACTGTATAGTCACAGACCTACTTGGGGAAAGGAGGTGCCTTTGTGGGTGTGGGTGTGAGTTTTTGGTTCTGTCTCATTTTCTGAGAATAGGTGGAAAAGGCGGGTTTTTTTTGGTTTGGTGTGGACTCTTTATAGTAGGTCGTTTGACAAGGTGAGTGTTTCTTTATCTATGTATTCCACTGTGTCCATGGTTGAAGACATTAGAAAAGAGAATGCATCAAGGATGTGTCCTGTCTATTAGGAAGCTTCCCAGCATTCATCCTGCCCGATTTATTAATGGACTGTGGCTTGTCTTATAGATGTGCAACACCTACTAAATTCCTAAGTTCACGTTTTCTTCCTAAATTCTGGCCACTCTCCAAAATAGTCTTATGGATTTGTGTCCAAGATATGTACCCCTCCAAGCTCTGTGACATGGCCATGTACTGGATAGCTGAAGGAAATGGGAGCATCTCAGAAAACACAGATATCAGTGTGACCAGTAATGTCTCAGTGGAAAAACCCTTCTTTTGGCCTTTTGCTTACCTATTGATCTGTTGACCTGAATGTCAGGAGGTCTTTGCCTCAGTCCACCCATTTGGGAAGACTGATGAAAACTGTTTTCAAATGGAAATGCATGCGCATCACCTGTCGCTCTTTGTTTAATTGCTTAGGATAAGGATGTGTCTGATTCAGCCTCTTGGCCCTGTGTGATGCTGTGGCTTAGATTCTCAGCACCTCATGGATCTAAAGAAAGATTCCATGTGTGTATCCAAAACAAAAATGGTAAAAAACCACGCTGACTTTAGGAAAATAAGTGGCAAGGGAGCTCTTTTGAACACTGTCTTGGGCTGCGCCCCTCATGGAAAACTCTAGCAAGAGGTTATGATTAGTGTCTTTATGGAAGAGGATGAGGGCCTTGTGGGAGTGTTTTGGTTTTAATTGTGTTTATTTGTGTGGTGGTTGGAAGTGATGACTGGGTCCACCTGGGCTTGAACTCTGGTGTGATACCCTTAGAAACTGAGGTCTAGAACTGACGTCAGAGAAGTATTGCCATGAATTGTGTTGGGGTTTTAGGAGGCCATGCATGAGAGTCGCTCTTGGAAACTGAGATCTTGGACCAGGGTAGCTTTCCACAGAACACTGGGAATCTCAGCCAGGATATCACATGATTTCATTCTGAAAGACTTGGCAGCAATAGTTGAGAGTCAAAACTCACATGGACCTCATATTGTAGACCTCAATGGGCCTGGCTTCATGTGACTTTTTGGTCACTCTTTGGGAAGACTTTCCTCTGAGAGTTCTCCAGAACTTTCATTGAAATAAACTTCCTCAACATTTAATGGTTCCTGAATAAATTTAAACCCACAGTGCCTCCAACTTCATCCTTTAAAAATGGCTAGATAAGTACCATGACATTTTTTAAATTCCCATGACCAGATGGCACTGGAGTAACTTTGGATCTTATGCTGTTGATCATGAGTGTACAAGACAGTGCCTTGATTGACTTGGTTTCATGAGAATGGTGTAGAACAGAGATGCCAGTAATTTGGAGACTGCTGAGTTGGGGCCTAGAGCAGTGATGTGCAGGTGTGTGATAAAACATCTGTGTTGGGGCCATGTGGATCTGCCATTGGCTTCCAAATGGCTTGTGACTGACATGCTGCAGCCAGCAGACCCTTATATGTAAAGGCATCTTGTTATATGGAGATTTTTCAGGGCAATGTTCAGAATCAAGTTGCTATGGTCAAGGGGGCAAGCATGTGCGATAGAAGCCTGGTTGGTGCATTTATATGCAGACCCTGACACACCACATGTGACAGAAATCCCTCCAGCACTGTGCCCCAGTTGAAATCCTTGTATTTCAAGAAGCAAATACCAAACTCCAAGTGCAGCAGCAAGAAACACCACGAAAACTGGAGGATTACCAACTGGGTTCACAGTCCAAACAGGGAGACACTTAGCCCCAAGTTGCCACAGTTTACCTACAAAGAGAGAATTCAGAACTGCTGCCACATGTTCATTAGGAAAATAAGAAACAACATCCTCCAGGTCACATAGATGAAGACCCAGCTTTGATGGTCTCACTACAAAGAAAGCTAAAGCTTCTGACAACAACGTATATTTCAAGTGCCCAACCTCAGAGGCAGTTTCTCAAGAAGTCTTTAGGCAAGCAGAGCTCCATGTTTCTGGAGTGTTTACCCTTTCCCTTACTTTTGGAAACTCCTCTACCACCTTCAAGGTTGTGAACTCCTGAGCATTTTCCATTCCAGATATGTATTAACAGATTTTCTAATTCTTCTCCTCTAATTGTGTCTTACTTGGGGCGAAGGTAATGTCAAGGCATTTTTCTGGATGAGAGTGGAAAGATTTTTGTTTAGCATATGTTTGCATACACATTGGATTCATTTTCCTATTTTCCATTTGAAATACTGAATCCCTGACACTAACCCATACTGTACTAGAATCTGACTACTAATCCTAATATGATGGAGAAAAAGAATCCTAACAGAAAAGAAATAGAAGCTGTTCAGAGAAGGCATGGTATATATTTGGACTTGCCTTTTGCAAGTAGGTGTTATAATTCTAGTCAATTTTTAATTGAAATAGTCCTCCATGTGTTTTTAAAGTTAACAAATATGTGAATTCCTGTCTCCCTTTCACTGTAGACTATTCAGCACATCTATTTTATATGCACATAAAGAATCCTACCTTTTATCACGTGTATATTTTTGTGCGGTAGCTGATTTGGCAGATACAAATTTTGAGAAGAGATCACTCCTCCTAGATGCTGTTGGAACTGAAAATTGAACCTATGGGTGAGCTTCCTAGGAGAACAACATTATACATAAATCCCTGTTAAGTAAATTGAATATTTTTAGATCTGTGAATGATGTATATTTCATGGTGAATTTGGATTGGCATATATGTTGCTACATTTTAAAATTTGTGTGTGTGTGTGTGTGTGTGTATACACACATACACACTCTCCAGATTTTTCAAAATATGAAATATATGTGTCTTATTTACACTCCCTAAATTCATTCATGTTCAAGTATGTGGATTTATAATCAACTTTTCACAAGATTATTTTCAGAAATATTCATCCACCTGAAATTCATATTTGTTTTCTATTACTGAAAACTAACTTCAGTGAATGGTGCATACGTATCCTGTTGATAGTCACAGCCGAAGGGGCCACAGCAAACTTCCAGGTGCCAGCAAACTTTCAGCTGCAGGCTGATGATTGGCTCACAGCGGCCTTAGCAACTTCTAGCTCATTGTCTCCTCTGTGGTGATGCTCATTGGAGATGCTCATTGAGATGTTTCCCCGCCTTTCAGACTTCCAGCTTATGATTGGCTCACAGCAGCCCCAGCAACATCTAGCTGATTGGCTCCTCTGTGGTGATGCTTATTGGGCTGTTTCCCTGCCCATTCAGACCATGGAGCTGCTCATTGGGGGACTTTTTTGGCTCTGCCCACGTGACCCAGCCAATCTGCCTCAAGAGCAGGAGGATTGTGAGAAGTGGATAGAGGCTTCTGTGGGAGGGAGAGGCTTTTGGGAAGCTGGTGTTGGGAGTTGGGGTTCTGAGGATTTTTCCTGAGAGGCTGTTTTGCTTGGCGTGTGTGGTTCTAAAAATAAAGTTAGTTTCTTTTGACAAGTGGATTCTGATTGTGCCCAGCCAGACAGCGGCATTTGGTGGCTCATATGGGGAGCGACTGAGGGTAACTGATAAGGTAAACTGCTCGCTCTTGAGGGCAGGGCGAGAGGATGGGTAGCCATTTTATGATTCCTATTTTGTTTTAAGTTGCCTGTCCCTGGAGATGAGTGAGATGGAAGAAAAACTTCTCACATCTGAGGAAAAACTATTTGTGTCTGAGGAACAGATAGGGAGAAAGGCTATAATAATTTTTTGTTGTTCCATTTTTATTTCGTTCTATCTCTTTTTTTGTTTGGTGTTATCTTGTTGGTTTGTATTATAGTAGAAATATGGGATCAAAAATTAGTAAAAAACAAACCAAAAAAGTGTTAAGTAAATTGTTAGAGGAAGGAGGCATCCCAGTAAAATCAAGAGCAGTCATGGCAATTGTTGATACAATACAAAAATGTAGACCATGGCTTTTTAAGGAGGAGTTGTTAAATATATCACAATGGAACCATCATGGTGCAGATTTAAAAAGAATAGAAAAGAAAAGCCCAGGGATTCTGCCAGTTGGCACATTGCCATTGTGGACATTCATATCTTGTTTGCTTAGTTCAAAGCCTTCAGTTCAGTCAATGGTAGAGGAAGAAGAAGACATATTGATTCAAGTAAAACAGAAGGTGTCTCAAGTTAGTCAGACAGAAGAAAAAATTCAAGTAAAAGAGAACGTCTCTCGAGCTAGTCAGATAGAGGAAACTATTCAAGTAAAAGAGAACGTCTCTCGAACTAGTCAGACAGAGGAAAAAATTCAAGTAAAAGAGAAGGCCTCTAAAGCTAGTTAGACAGAGAAAGAAAGTGTAAAACAGTAAAAAACATCAGGGGAAATTTACAACAGGAGACTGCTACTAACACCTTTCTATCACCAGATGACATAAGTGTCCAACTAACAAGGCCACTTTCTTATGCTGGGAGGCCCCCAACTCCCGCAGTTGATAGTTAGGATCCTGAGACAAGATCTCAAATATTAACATGCCCTGTATTTGAGGGAGGAGGGCAGCGTGTTTACCATGCTTTAAATTTCAAAACAGTGAAGCAGCTAAAAGAGGCTGTAACAACCTATCGTCCTCAAGCACCCTTCAATGTAATCATGGTCGAATCCATTAACAACTTGAACATGAAGCCAGTGGATTGGGCTAATATGTGTAATGTTGTGCTAAATGGAGGACAATGCATGTTATGGAAGGTTGCCAATGAGGAATGTTGAAAGGAGACAGCTAGGCGAAATGCAGGAGCTGGTTATCCTCAGAGAAATCTAGATATGTTGTTAGGAAAGGGACCTTATGAAGATCAGCCGCAGCAAATTGCATATGATCATGGTGTATGTGCAGAAATTGGTGTAGATGCAATTAAGGCATGGAAGACTTTACAAGAACATGGAGGTTTACAAGGTCAATTATCTAAGGTAATACAAGGAGCTAATGAACCTTATGCTGAATTTGTAGATAGGCTTATTCAAAGAGCTAACAGAGTTTTTGGGAATACAGAACAAGCAATGCCATTACTAAAACAACTGGCTTATGAGCAAGCGAATCGTTGTTGCAGAGATATCATTAGACCATGGAAAAATGAAGATTTAAACACATTGATTTAATTATGTAGAGACATTAATGAACAAGAGCAAGTCATGGCAGCTGCAGTAAAACAGGCTTTAGTTGCCAGATACATTAATGAACAAGGGCAAATTGTGGCAGCTACAGTAAAACAGGCTTTAGATGCCAGACCAAGAACATGCTACCAATGTGAAGAAACAGGACATTTTAAAAGGAATTGGCCCATAGAAGGAGGGTTTAACAATATTAGTTATCAAAGGAGTAGAATACCAGGTATTTGGCCACAATGCCATAGAGGGAGACATTGGGCTAATGAGTGCTGTTCTCAAACCACCATAGAGGGTACTCAATTATCAAAAAATGAACAAGGACCAGGTGTTTATCCACGATATCATGGAGAAAGGCATTGGGCTCAATTGCCAAATAAATGGACAGGGGGTTTCAATGCTCCGGGGCCCCAAACCACAAATATACAGAGCACTGGAGGAACCCAGCAACCCCAACAGGGTAGTGCCCAGGACACATTGTCCATCAGATCCCTCATCAGACAAACCAGAGGGAGCACAGTGTTGGACATCTGTGCCTCTGCCAGATCAGAACTAACTCCAGAGATGGGAGTTCAAATCATTCCCACAGGGGTAAAAGGACCTCTTCCCAAAGGAACCATGGGCTTATTATTGGGATGCAGCTCTTCTACTCTAAAAGAACTTATGATAAGTCCTGGGGTGATTGATCCCGATTATGAAGGTGAAATAAAAATTATAGCCAGTTCTCCAAAGGACATATCAGTAATTTCACAAGGAGATAGAATAGCACAGTTACTAATAATACCCAGCCTATATGATAAATTTTCCAGTCGTACTGTAGAAAGATGTTCCAAGGGATTAGGCTCCACAGGTGTAGATTTGGCTATGCTTTCTTTAAATTTAGATTCTCGCCCCATGCTAAAACTAAATATTCAAGGGCATGAATTGAATGGGCTACTGGATACAGGTGCAGACATTAGCATCATCTCTCGTCAAGAATGGCAAAAACATTGGCCATTACAACAAGCCACTCAAACGCTTCGAGGCCTATAAGTGGCGACTAATCCCCATAGAAGTAAAATGGTATTAGATAGGAATGATCCTAAAGGATGTGAAGGAACTATACAGCCATATGAATTGGATCATCTTCCCATAAATTTATGGGGACGAGATGTCCTAGATCAATTAGGTTTGACATTAACAAATAACATCAACCAAAATGCAGCCACTATTATGACTAGACAAGGTTTTAGGAAAGAAAAAAGATTAGAAAAACAAGAATAAGTCATAGCAGCACCAATACAAATAGATCAAGGAACAGAGAGACATGGGTTGGATTTTCAGAAAGGGCCACTGAGACAATAAAAATTACCTGAAAATCAGAAAGACAGTATGGGTTCCTCAGTGGCCCCTGACTGAAGAAAAGATACAAGCAGTCCATGACCTGGTAAAACAACAATTAGCAGAAGGACATATACAACCGACTGTATATCCCCAAAATACTCCCATTTATGTCATCAAAAAGAAATCTGGTAAATGGAGACTATTGCAAGATTTTAGAGCCATTAATAATGAGATGGTTATTATGGGACCTGCTCAATCAGGGATTCCTCAATTGTCTGCTTTGCCAATAACCTGGTATGTTTTAGTTATAGATATTAAATATTGTTTTTTTTTTCAATTATAATTCATCCTAAGGATAGTCCAGGTTTTGCTTTTACTATCCCTGCACTGAATCATGAAGGTCCTGATCAGAGATATGAATGAAAAGTACTCCCTAAAGGGATGGCTAACAGCCAACTATGTGTCATATTTATGTTAACAAAGTAATCCAGCCACTTAGAAATCAAAATTCTGAACACAAATATTTCACTATATGGATGATGTATTATTAGCACACAAAGCTAAAAACACATTGCTAGAAAGTTAAGCCACACTTACAAACTTATTAAAAATTATAATGTAGAGATAGCAATAGATAAAGTACAATTAAATTTTCCAATTAATTATTTAGGAGTTCTGTTATCCTCAACCATGGTCAGTCCACCAAAAATTCAAATACGAGTAGATCAACTCAAATCACATAACGACTTTCAAAAGTTATTAGGAGACATTAATTGGATAAGGCCTTATCTAGGTATACCAACAGGAGAGTTGGGACCTTTATTTGATATCCTAAAAGGTCTATCAGATAAAAATTCACCCTGCATGTTAACACCTGAAGCAAGAAAGGCAATAAAAATCAATGAAACATATATGGAAAATATGCATTTGGATAGAATTGATATAAGTTTGCCTTTATTATTTATTGTACTACCAACAAAAAATATTCCTACAGGAGTATTTTGGCAAGAAGGTCCATTATTATGGATACATTTATCTTATTCTCCTTACACTATTCTTACTAGGTATCCTGAGGCTTTAGGATAATTAATACTCAAAGGAATTAAAGCAGCAAAGGGAGTGTTTGGAATTTCTTCCAATAAAATTTTTACTCCATATACTCTGAATCAAATTGATGAGTTAGCTAATGAGTTAAATACTTGGGCAATAATCATGGTCCAATCTAATGTTTCATTTGATAACCACTTACCATCTAACCCTTTATTTTCTTTTTGGTCATCGCATCCTGTAATTTTTCCAAAATTGAGAAGAAAAACACTTATCATGAATGCTTCAAATATATTCACTGATGTATCAAATAATGGTACAGCAGCAATAGTTATACCTGATAAAACTTATAAATTTTTAGTACCCAAACAATCAGCTCAAAAGGTAGAGCTTAATGCAGTATTACAAGCTTTTGAGATATTTAAATATTCTGTATTTAATTTATTTTCCGATAGTCAGTATATAGTTAATGCTATAGTATCCCTTAAAGTTGCTGGTAAGATTTCTCCTTTCTCTACTGTTTTCTCTTTACTTTCCAATATAAAAAGTCTAATCTGGGACAGAAAAGATCTATTCTTTATAAGACATATCAGGGCACATCCAAAAAGAAGATGATTTGACTCAAGGCCTTATCAGCTGATATCCAAAATTCCAGTTTGACTATCCTTACATCTGAGATAGAACCAGGATGCTTTTTTCATTATCTATTTTATTATTGCCCTTTCCCACATTCTATTTTGTTTTTTGAGCTCATACAGACCTAGTTTAATGTTTTGCTGATCAGTTCTATTTTTTGACAAAAGAGTTTTTGAACATTGCAATGGAGATTTCACGTGTAAAAAGTTATAAGGCCTTTACTATTAGGTTATGTGTTGTATGTATTATATTATGTGTGCACACTTGTGTTTTGTGTTATATGTTTGAATGTTCGTATGTCCATATATGATATATGATGAGCGCTCATAAAAAAAATGGATCCAAATATTTTT
This sequence comes from Callospermophilus lateralis, assembly GCF_048772815.1. Lineage (NCBI taxonomy): Eukaryota > Metazoa > Chordata > Mammalia > Rodentia > Sciuridae > Callospermophilus > Callospermophilus lateralis. The sequence continues at coordinate 1,191,706 of NW_027514385.1, read as the reverse complement.
TTATTCACATTATTTAAATGGTTTAATTTAAATTGGGTAAAGAGCTGTTGAGGTTTGTTTTAAAATTTGAAAAAAAGGAGGTTAACAGATCTGTTTCCTTTCTTTCACCTTTCCTTTTCATTATATTTAATAATTATCTTCAAGACAATGTAAGTAGTTAAGAAAATTGTTTTCTTTCAGTGCCTTCTGGAATGTTACATAATTTTTCTTTAGCCATTATTGCCAGAATTCCTATCTTCATCCCAGTGCTGGTGAAATCAAAGATAAAACCAATCTACAGCTTCTGCAATAGCCATCACTGAAATGCTTGCAGAACTTGCCTAGACACATTGAGAACTCTTCTGTATGCATTGTAAACTACCTGTTTGTGCAGCGACTTGTGGTAGTGTTCGGGTATATTTGCTGATGATGTCATCGGTGGTACAATTTTTCCAAAAGGAGCTGTCAATTGGCTTGGTGTATCTTCCTCTCTTCTGTGTGTCATTATCGTCCAGCTAATGTTTGGGGGCCATTAGAGGTGAGGCAAAGAACCTCACCGCCCCCCGGTGGTACAAAGACCTCTCCACAGGTGTTGCTGTAAACTGGACCGGTAGTCAGTGATGGGTAAGATCCAATTGCAATGGTACCAACTTAACGGGTAAGGACCATATGTACTATTGGACAACCTAAGGCAGGCACTGTCCCTAAGCCACATGTGTGTTGTTTAAACAGAGAGGGGGAGATGTTGAGAGCCACATCCGAAGGGGCCCCAGCAAAATTCCAGAAGCCAGCAAACTTCCAGCTGCTGGCTGATGATTGGCTCACAGCAACATCTAGCTGATTGGCTCCTCTGCGGTGATGCTCATTGGGCTGTTTCCCTGCCCTTTCAGACCACGGAGTTGCTCATTAGGGGACTTATTTGGCTTTGCCCACATGACCTAGCCAATCGGCCTCAAGAGCAGGAGGATTGTGGGAGGTGGAGAGAGGCTTGTGTGGGAGGAAGAGGCTTTTGGGAAGCCAGTGGTGGCAGTTGGGGCTCTGAGGGTTTTTCCTGAGAGGCTGTTTTGTTTGGCGTGTGTGGTTTTAAAAATAAAGTTAGTTTCTTTTGACAAGTGGCTCCTGATTGTGCCCAGCAAGACTGCGGCATTATCCTAATATTTCTACAGTAACTGCCCCAGTTTAACAGCAATGCAAGTAGACTCTTATGGGACATGATTTGTATTTTGATGTTCATTTTTATTCAACACTGGTACATTACTATTTCTTCAGTTTATGCACATCAGAGGGTATATATTTCTTGCACAAGTTGGCAAATTTATAGGCATTTGTTTCACTTTCAATCACTTCCTGCTTCAGAACACATGCATTACTCCAGGTTTCTTAACTGGTCTATTCGTGAGACTTCTTTCCAAACATATTATTTCCGATTTTCTTTATAATTGTTTAAGCAAAACTCACACACACTTCATGATAAACCATAACTATCATTTCACAATTAGATGTATAACTGTTTGGAATGAATGATTGTATATCAATATAAGATTTCTTATATATTTTCTGATATCAATTCAATCCATGATTTAAAGTGGAACCAGTTATATTATTTATTCACAGTATGGTCTATTCATGCATTATCTATATTCATAGACACAGGGTACACCTCTTTGTACCCCCAATACTAATTTATACGTTTTCAAAATATTGCTCCCAGTAATAGAGGAAGAAATACTCATGTCACCTAATCTAAATATGCATGTTATCACAGTAATATTCTGGACGCAAAATGCAAAATTCACACGTGTGATTGTACCAAAGCCTAAATGGACACTGAACATGGATTACTAAAAACATCCATGTCCAGCTTGCATAACGCTCTCAAATGTCAATCCTATCGGTGACTACATATTTGTTTCTTCCTAATATATTCAACCTCAAAACTGTTGAAAATGTCTAATACTATCACTCACCCTGTACTTTGCCTGTTTTCCTAATGCCTCTATTGATATCGGCTTTCCTACATGTTTTCCCCAGTTCATCATTGTGACTGACCCTTCACATGTGCTGACATTGTTATTCACTCTCTAACCAAAACCCAATTGCTAAAGAACTTTTGGTACAAATACTAAATTCACCCTTGTTCCAAAATCTACTGACTATCTTCCTGATCCTATTGATTATCCCTGTTTGAGTGGATGTTCTCCTCTACATTCAATCATCCAAGGTACAAGTCCTATGGCATTGTATATCGACTTATCTGAGACATGTGTGCAGAACGTAATTTAAAGCTATGTATCGCAATCAATTACCCAATGCACTTCTGAGCTTCAAATCTCACCTAGATTTCTGTTTACATACTTATATTTCACCTCTGTATTCCTATAAATATTGCAGGTTCCCAATACCATTATTCATCCCACAGAATGATTCCTAAACCAAATCGATCCTGTTATTATCCCTAACCATACACTCTTGCCTCAATCTAACATTACAAAAGAGCAGGGACAGAGTTCATCTTACAATACAGGAATGTAGGGGATCTTACACCTGCTGAGAACCTCAAATTTCTATGCAGAAATGATCCCTGGAGAAGATGTAGGCAGCTATGAAGGACCTGAGAGAGCAAAAGCCATCTTCCATGGCAAACACCCTGTGATAACGAAGGGATGTGTATGAATCAGCCTCTCTTTTCTTAATGTAGAGAAGATGGACCAAACCAGACCTGCGTGGAGAGGTGTTCCCGGGTGGCCATTGTTGATATACCATTCAAACTTGTCAAAGTGTCACAGGAAGTAGGGGCAGCCTCCATCTCATGAGACCCATGAAAGCAACTGTTAGGACAAAGTGGTTGCCAAGGCAGTGATCTCATTCAGTTCCTGAAGGAGGTGACCTACCTAACTTCGTTGGTGATGTAACTCTCTGAAATTGGGATCCAAGAAGCCAGGCACCCAGAGCCAGTCCCAGTCCCAGTCCCAGTGGTCGAACTTGTTTGGATTTACCAAGGACAGAGTCAGTCTTTCTTGGTACCTAATGATATGAGGATGGCCAAATGCCAGTAGAGCTCAGAAAAGGGGCCTTTCCCTAGATAGCAGGTATTGGCTCAATGCTGCCTGCTGACAACTTCGTAGAGTGGGCCAAGAAGAACAGATCTGAGACAGGCCAGGCCATTTTGGGGCAACATAGTATGGCCCACCAGTCAGAGGACACTCCAGATAGTCACAGACCTACTTGGGGGAAGGAGGTGCTTTTGTGGATGTGGATGTGAGTTTGTGGTTTTGTCTCATGTTCTGAAAATAGGTAGGAATGGTGGTTTGTATGGTTTGGAGTTGACTGTTTCTAGGAAGCCGTTTGGCAAGGCGAGTGTTTCTATGTCTGTGTATCCACTGTGTTCGTGGTTGTAGTCTTTAGAAAAGAGAATGCATCAATGGAGGTTTCCTGTCTAGTTGGAAGCATCCCAGCATTCCTCCTGCCCACTTTATAAATGGACTGTGGCTTGCCTTATGGATGGGCAACACCTACTATCTTCCTAAGGTCCTCTACACATCTTGATTTCTGGCCTCTCTCCAGAATAGGCTCATGGTTTTGTGGCCAAGATATGTACCACCTCCAAAATCTGTTACATGGCCATGTAATGGATAGCTGAAGGGAATGGGAACATCTCAGAAAACTCAGATATCAGTGTAACCAGTAAAGTCTCAGTTTAAAAACCTTGCTTTGGCCCATTTGCTTACCTATGGTTATGTTGCCCTGAATGTCAGGAAGGTATTTGCCTCAGGCCACCCCTTTCTGAAGCCTGAAGAAAACATTTTTCAAATGGAAATGAATGGGCATCACCTGTGGATCTTTGCTTAATTGCTTTGGAAAGAGATGTGTCTGAATCAGCCTCTTGGCCCTGTGTGAGGTTGGGGCTTTGATTCTCAGAAGGTGATAGATCTTAAGAAAGATCCCATGTGTGCTTGGGTGTTCTATTGCCTCCAACTCACATAAAGGATTTATACCCGACAATCAGTAGGATTAAATTGGAGAATCAGAACAGTATTAACGGCAGGCCTATTTGATCACTCCTGGTTCACAGGAAGGGTGTCTAGGTCACCCTGACTTTAGGCAAATGAGGGGCAAGGGAGTTTATTTTGGAATCTGTCTTGGGCTTCGCCCCTCATGGAAAATTCCATTCAGAGGTTACGATGAGTGTCTATATGGAAGATGATGAGGGCCATGTGGCAGTGTTTTGGTTTTAATTGTGGTCATTTGTGTGCTGGTTGGAAGAGATGACTGGGTACACCCGGACCTGAACTCTGGTGTGATTCCCCTTAGAGACTGAGTTCTGGAACTGACTTCAGGGAAGTATTGCCATTAATTTTGGTGGGATTTTAGGAGGCCACACATGAGAGTCGCCCTTGGAAACTGAGATCTAGTCTCAGGGTGTCTTTCCACAGTGCACTGGGAATCTCCACCAGGATATAAGACGATTTTATTCTGAAAGACTTGGCAACCATAGTAAAGAGTCAAAACACATATTGAACTCACATTGAGTAGACATCAATGGGTCAGGCTTCATGTGACATTTTGGCCACTCGTTGGGAAGCGTTGCCTTTTAGAGTTCTCCAGAGCTTTCATCCTCACCATTTAATGGTTCCTGAATGAATTGAAAAACCAGTGCATCCAACTTGATACTTGAAAAATGGCTAGATAAATACCATGAAATTTTTGAAATTCCCATGACCAGGTGGCCCTGGAGAACCTTTGGATGTCCTGTTGCTGATCATGAGTGTACCAGACAGTGCCTTGAATCACTGGGTTTCATGAAAATGGTGTAGAACAGAGATGCCAGTAAGTTGGAATTTGCTGAGTAGTGGGCCTAGAACAGTGGTGGGCAGGTGTGTGATTAAACATCTGTGTTGGTGTCATGTGGATTGGCCATTGGCTTCCAAATGGCTTTTGACTGACATGGTGCAGCCAGCAGACCCTTGCATGTAAAGGCATCTTGTTATATGGAGAGGTTTCAGGGCAATGTTCAGAATCAAGTTGCTAGGGACAAGGGGGAAGTCTATGTTGGATATAAGACTGGTTGGTGCATTCTCCTGGCAGACCCTGACCCACCACACATGACAGAACTCCCTCCAGCACTGTGTCCCAGTTGAACTACTTGTATTTCGTGAAGCAAACACCAAACTCCCATTGCAGCAGCTAGAAAGACCATGAAAAATGGAGGATGACCACATGGCTTCAGAGTCCACACAGGAAGACACTTAGCCCCCATTGGCCACAGTTTACATACAAAGAGAGAATTCTGCACTACTGCCTCATGTTCATTAAAGAATAAGAAAACATGTGCTCCAGGTTACATAGATGCAGACCCAGCTTTGATGGTCTCACTGCAAAGGAAGCTAAAGCTCCTGACTACAACATATATATCCAGTGCCCAAACTCAGAGGCAGTTTCTCATAAGTCTTCCGGTCAGCAGAGCACCATGTTTGTGAAGTGTTTACCCTGTCCCTTACTTTTGGAAACTCTTCTACCACCCCCAAAGTTGTGAACTCCTGAGCATATTCCATTCCAGATAAGTATTTATAGATTTTCTAACTCTTCTCCTCTAATTGTGTCTAACTTGGGGCGAAGGTAATGTCAAGGCATTGTTCTTGATGAGAGTGGGATGATTATTTTAGCACATATTTGCATAAACATTGGATTGATTTTCCTAATTTTCATTCGAAATACTGAATCACTCCCACTAACCCATACCCTACTAGACTCTATATTCTGACTCCTAATCCTAATATAATGGAGAAAAATAACCCAAAATGAATAGACATACAAGCATTTCAGAGGAGGCATGGTGTATAATTGGACTTGCCTTTTGCATTATGTAGAATTGGAGTTATAAATCTAGTCAATTTTTTGTTGAAATAGTTCTCCATGTGTTTTTTTAACTTTTGTTGTTTGTTGTTCAAAACATTATATAGTTCTTGATATATCATATTTCACACTTTGATTCAAGTGAGTTATGAACTCCCATTTTTATCCAGTATATAGTTTGCAAAATCATATCAGTTACGCATCCATTGATTTACATATTGCCATACTAGTGTCTGTTGTATTTTGCTGCCTTTCCTATCCTCTACTATCCCCCCTCCCCTCCCCTCCCCTCCCATCTTCTCTCTCTACCCCCTATACTGTAATTTATTTTTCCCCCTTGTATTTTTCCCTTTCCCCTCACTTCCTCTTGTCCGTAATTTTGTATAACCCTGAGGGTTTTCTTCCATTTCCATGTAATTTCCCTTCTCTCTCCCTTTCCCTCCTACCTCTCATCCCAGTTTAACGTTAATCTTCTTCTCATGCTCTTTATCCCTACTCTGTTCTTAGTTACTCTCCTTATATCAAAGAAGACATTTGGCATTTGATTTTTAGGGATTGGCTTCCTTCACTTAGCATAATCTGCTCTAATGCCATTCATTTCCCTGCAAATTCTATGATTTTGTCATTTTTTAATGCTGAGTTAAACTCCATTGTGGCCTCTGGCGTGCGCCCAGGTTTCCGTTCCTGTCTTCCTGTTTGTTAATTTCTGGCCTATTTATTGTTGTGACCAGGACCTTAGTCAATGCCTTAGTCTGTCTTTTGCATCTCTCATCTTCCCTTTGCTCCCTTTCTTTCTCTTTGTTTCTCTCATATAGTATACTTTCTCGGCTTCTCTGACTAAATCTCCCAAAGTCATATCTTGTGATCCCTCTAAGAGTTGTAACTTTCTTTTAATATCCAGGGCAGCTTGCCCAATGAAGGCCATCATGACAGATGCCTTTTGATCCTCTGCCTGAGGATCAATAGGGGCTCGAGCCTTTGACTGAGGGGGAAACCTGTCCTCAGGGAAGACTTAAAAAAGCGGAGCTTGCGATTGCCTCAGCAGACACCACCGAAAGACAGATCCAGGAGGAGAGTGGGGATGACACATGGTGAGTGACCCACCATGGGACAAGCAGTTTCGTCACATGATTTGTTTTTGTCAGGCCTCAAGGAGGCCCTCAAGACATAGGGGGCACATGTTAAGAAAAAGGACTTAAAATTATTCTTTTCATACATAGGAGAATTATGTCCATGGTTTCCCCCTGAAGGGTCCATTGATGGTAGAAAATGGCTTAGAGTAGGAGACTGTTTAAACCATTTTTTTTGTTGTTGTTGAAGAAAAAGTCCTAGAACAAAGGTATATTAGACCTTTTGTAGACATTAATATTTTATTAGATTTTTAAACACCTAGAAAATTTGTAAGTTTAAATTTAAAGACATTTATATTTATCTGTTTATCCAATTTAAATCGAACCATTTAAATCACGTGAATTAAAGATCTTTGGATCCACTTTGAAATAGTAAGCTTGCCTTAATTTGATTTTAATTGGAGTCAGTGGTCTTTTCTTGCATCCTGGTGTAATATTTTGTAGTTTCCCATCGAGATGACCCTGCCCCAATAGATCACAAGACCAGACTACTGGAAATTCTGAAGCTGGCCTTCCCTCCAGGGCTCCGGCATGAAGAGGCAATTTCCAAGGCCTTGGTGTGAGATTTTGGTCCAGGGAGCACTGCAGTGAACCACCGCCCTAAAACTATTAGCAAGCACATGGTGGAGGAGGCCTCCATAGGTAACTGGCGCCTATATAACATCTGATATCCGGTTAAGGGAGATCTCTTCTGATGACAGAGTGGTGTCCTGGGGAGACACACATATACTCCTGTCTGGTACAGTAACGAGAATCATTCTGTCCTCTGTTATGTTCTGTAGGGAATTCCTCTGAAAGCATAGAGAGGTGCCAATGGGCACGCAGGAGCTCCTATCCCAGAGCTTTAGCAAGACGTTGCATAGTTCCTCTGTTTTTCTGTTTCTGCGCTGGTTTTCTGTTTTTTTGTGTGTTTTGTTCTGTGTTTCATATGTTTTTTTTTTTTTTTTTGGTTTGTTTTAGTGTGTTTTGTTGTGTGATTTCTGTGGTAAAACTTAACTGAAAATGGGTAATAAAGCAAGTAAACTGACACCCATTTGGACTGTGTTTTAAAGAACTGTGATGAACTTTAATAACCTTTGTTAAGCAGGATGAGAGAAACCCCTAGCTGGCTGCCTGGAGCACACCCACTGCAGAGGGCAATGCCTGCTGGGGACCTAAGAACTGAGTATCTCCCAGGTTAACACGTGAAACTCCTTAAAACCCCTTGTCCCTTCAGATCGATAGAATCACAACCATTGGGCAGAGACCCCTGTTTTTCTCCTTTGTTAGCAAAGCAGTAAATCTCCCTTTTTCTTTTTCTCAAACCCTGTCCTCATTATTAAATTGGTATTAATTGGCTTCAAAATCAGGAACCAAACTTTAAGTTACAATTTTTGGTACCCCCCACACCCCGGAACTCTTTGAGAGCTGACTACTGAAATGTTAGGAGACGGAGCGTGCTTGGGGTGGAACCGAACAAGAGGAGCTAATCCTGTAAGTGAAAGGAGGGACTGAGGGACTTCCAGCAGCTGCCCAAGCCCTGTTGCTTCAGAGAATTACCTACTTCCTTCCCTGCACTGTAAGGATTTTGCCATCTCTGCTTTCTTAAAAAAGAGAAAAAGAAAAAGGGGACACTAAATACAGTAAAGTCACCATGGAGACCCTTGATTTTACATTTCAGGTTGTCCCTCTGTGAAAACATCTGGTTCCCTTGTGGGAAAATCTATGGTGCCACTGGTGTAGGAGATTTTTCTCTTATCTGCTCTGGTTTAAAGGCTTCTGTCTGTAAGCCATAGTCTGGAGCTCCTTTCAGTCTGTCTTGTGTCTTTGTTTCTGGCCCTTTAAGACATGTGCAATAATGTGTTGATATTATAAATCATTTCTTGGGAATGATCTTAGCTGAATGTGTATCTAAATGATGATGTTTTATTGTAACAATCTGGCATCTGAATGGGTTTTTGAAGCATTGCACAATCTTGCAGTTAAAAGTCGGGTTTAGGAAATTGTTTAGTTTATGATTTCAGATAATTCATGCCAGAGAACTTAAATACTTTGGATGGAAAACTAGAGAACTCTACTTCCAAGTTGGCAAGTAACTTCCCAATCATTCAGGCTTTTTTTTCACCAATTTTTAATTGGGTAGCCTGGGAAAATGGCACTGTGTCTACCAGTGCATTAATTTGGACAAGGATAGTAAATCATAGTATGGTATCTGTTGACAAAACAAGATATAAAGATGTAAAATTTTGTAAACTGTGTCTTAAACTTGTATCATAAAATTTTGTGAATTTTGTCTTAAAATTGTATTATAATTTTCAACATCTGAACCTGAAAATTATGGTTGAAATGCCTTAGGCCTGAGGTGTCTGCTCAGAATAGCAGCTTTTTCCTGCTCCTTCCAGACCTCAGCCAGGACTTATGTTGAATGGCAAATGAAAGAGGCCTGCAAGCTCAGTAGGAGAGTGATCTGAGGCCTAAAAAAAATTAAATTGTATGGTATTTACTAATTAATGGCCAGTCAATTTTTCTAGGACTCTTATTTTTTCCTTAGATTCTTTATTTTTTTTTGAGCTCATGATTTTGATCCTAAAAACCTAGGATGATGTTTTTCTGACCAGTTCTATCTTTGACTAACTGTGTAGTTTTTGAAACATTGCAATGGATATTTCACCTGGAAAAGCTACAAGGCCTTTACTATTATTATGTGTGCACAATTTTGGTATGTGTTGTATGTCTATATATTCATTTGTCCGTATATCATATATATGATACACAAATTAACATTTATAAAGAGCACTCATTAAAACAAAAACGCTCATAAAAACAAATTTTAAAAAGTGGATCCAAAGATCTTTAATTCAAGTGATTTAAATAGTTGAATTTAAATTGGATAAAGAGATAAAAATAAATGTCTTTAAATTTAAGCTTACAAGTTTTTCTAGGTGTTCAAAAATCTAATAAAATATTAATGTCTACAAATGTTCTAATATGCCTTGGTTCTAAGACTTTTCCTTCAACAAAAAAATGGTTTACACTGTTCAATATATTTGTCTAATATATTGATAAATAAGTAAAGTAAATTTGATATGGGATTACTCATTCATGAGTACTTTTGTTAGATATCTGATTGATTTACTAAGGTCTGTATAAGTTTGTACTAATGTCTGTATAAGATTGTAATAATCAGTCATGTGTTAAAGAGACAAAAATTTCTTAAAACATAAGTTTACCCATAACATTGTGTTTATTAAGTTTTATTTTTTCTAGAGCAAGCAACCATAAAAATTAAACAACTGATTAAATAAGAACTGTTATTTTAGAGCACTGTACTGCCATTTATTTAAAAGCTAAACTTGGTTAATGTAGAAACTTCAATGTAATTGTGATGCTATTAATGTGCTCATATCTTTCAGGTATACGAATCTGTAAGGTAGAAACTTTAAAAGAGCATTATTTCAAGCTGGTGTTCTGAAGTTGTATGGTAAAAAAATATATTGGGCATTCATTTACTTCTTGTCAATAAGATATGTAAAGTTGTATGTTACTTTTTACATTGGGGAACAATTTAAATGTATTTTTATGTTAATGAGAGTCTAATCTATATAAAGGTTAAAAACTTTCAGCCTTTCTTAAATTCATGTTTTAAATGTGATATCATATGGTGTTAACTAATGTTCATGTGACCTCAAATAATATATGTAATCTTTGTAAAATGATATTTAAAAAAACAAAGATCATCTTTAGAAGTAAAACACTTAAGTTTTATAAAGAGCCCTGCCTTACCTGAGATAAGGCTCTGTGTTCCATCTTACTATATGTGAGAATGACTACGAAAGCAGTAGGTCAGATATTATTTCATTTAAAGTTATGTTCAAAAGTTGTTTTTTTTTTCTGTTAAGATTTCTAGGATCTCAAACAGGGGATATAATGTATAACTCAGCTTAAAACTTCAGGGTAGCTATTACACGAACTAAGTATTTTTACTCTTGTTAAAAAATTTTATTTTGTAATTTCCTTATAAGTGATCTAAAGATTCCTTGTTAGTGTTTTACAGAAGTGTTGCTTTAAGAACACAACATGGGTTAATTTAAGATAATAAGTCATCACCTACAAGACAGACAGAATAATACAGATCCCAGTTAATAAAAAAGATAAATAATTATAAAGTTATAGACATTAAAGCCCAGTACTCTTAATATAAGGCTGTTAAAATTTATTTGATGGATGATTAAGATTAGGATTTATATTAAAGTTACATGAAAAGGGACAAGAAAACCAATATTTGGCTCTTGCCCTCTGAGTCAGTCTGAATCCAGGGAACAAGGGACTTCTCAAAGACCTTTGCAACTCTGGGCCTCATATCTTCCCAATTAGGGAGATTAATGAGACCCCTGGAGAACAGAAAGCCAATCAGTGCATTTGCTAAGAAGAGGAGAGTCATCAGAGAAGGGAGACATCCCTGATGCTTCCAAGGGTAGCCACATGGTCAAGCAAGACCTGGACCCACCTAGCGCAAATGGCACTAGCAGAACTGAGAAGCTGCTCTCAAGTTTCCCTAGGAATGACTCCCATAAAAGCTCAGCTGACTGTTAACAATAGATAGAAACAAAAGTCAGTTTGACTGTTTCATGATAAACACTTAGGAAAGACAGTTAAAACCAAAATACAGCCATTCCTGGGCATTTTAAATAATAATATTAATAATAATAATAATAATTTTTTATACACATTATGTTAGCCTCCCAAAATAAGTAAGACTGGAGGCTACAAAGAAGGATTCCCAGAAAGGAATGCCTGATAACTATAAAAAGAGACTATCAAGAGGAGCTGCCAGAGGCAGAAATTTTTAGTTTAAGGCCTACAGATATTCCTAACCTACAGGTAGGGTTGGTGTTTGCTAGTACGATTATCCAGCCCTGAGTAACAGAATTAAAGGTTTCTCTATTACACACAGAGGTCATACTAGTAAAATGATTTTGCAAGATCAGATGATATTAAATCATTAAACTGTATCTTATGGAGAGGGATAACTGTAACACTAAATGTTAAATATTAAGTTGAGAGTCCTGATAACTGGGAATATTAAAGCCTGCTGAGGGAACTTCTATACAGTGACATGTTCCAGCTGCTGCAACATTTTTTCAGTACTCATGGTTCTTGTTTCTCACACAGAAGAACCCATCCCCAGATGAATTTACAACCTGTTCTTCCCCAACCAGACTTCAAAACGAACTGATTTCTAAAAGGCAACTCATGTTCCTCAACTAACTTCTAAAAAGCAACTCATGTCCCTTATACTGTGCCCACTCACGTCACTCTCTCTCATCTCAGAAGAAGCCAAAATGAGTGACGCCTCTCGTCTTACAACTATGGAGCCAAAAATAAATAGAATATCAATATAAGTAATTAATTAAGTCAGGTAAAACCAGGAATCCAATTTTGGGTGAGTTCTAAAAATTTGGAGACTGTTACCTGAGGGATTAAAATTCCCTCATTGCTCTTTCCCTACCCTATCAAAAATTTGGAAGGGACACATTAAAAAAGGGGGAATGATTTGCATTTCTCTGACTGCTAGAGATGGTGAGCATTTGTTCATATACTTGTTGATTGATTGTATGTCCTCCTCTGAGAAATTTCTGTTCAGGTCCTTGGCCCATTTGTTGATTGGGTTATTCGTTATCTCATTGTCTAATTTTTTTAGTTCTTTGTATATTCTGAATATTAGCGCTCTGTCTGAAGTGTGAGGAGTAAAGATTTGTTCCCAGGACGTAGGCTCCCTATTTACCTCTCTTATTGTTTCTTTTGCTGAGAAAAAACTTTTTAGTTTGAGTAAGTCCCTTTTGTTGATTCTAGTTATTAACTGTTGTGCTATGGGTGTCCTATTGAGGAATTTGGAGCCCGACCCCACAGTATGTAGATCATAGCCAACTTTTTCTTCTATCAAATGCCATGTCTCTGATTTGATATCAAGTTCCTTGATCCACTTTGAGTTAACTTTTGTGCATGGCGAGAGTAAGGGATTCAGTTTCATTTTGTTGCAAATCTCACTCCAGTAAGATTGGCAGCCATTAGGAAGTCAAACAGCAACAAGTGCTGGGGAGGATGTGGGGAAAAGGGTACTCTTGTACATTGCTGGTGGGACTGAAAATTGGTGCGGCCAATTTGGAAAGCAGTATGGAGATTTCTTGGAAAGCTCGGAATGGAACCACCATTTGATCCAGCTATTCCCCTACTCGGTCTATTCCCTAAAGACCTAAAAAGAGCACACAATAGGGACACTGCTACATCCATGTTCATAGCAGCACAATTCACAATAGCAAGACTGTGGAACCAACCTAGATGCCCTTCAATAGACGAATGGATAAAAAAAATGTGGCATTTATACACAATGGAGTATTACTCTGCATTAAGAAATGACAAAATCATAGAATTTGGAGGGAAATGGATGGCATTAGAGCAGATTATGCTAAGTGAAGCTAGCCAATCCCTTAAAAACAAATGCCAAATGTCTTCTTTGATATAAGGAGAGTAACTAAGAACAGAGTAGGGACGAAGAGCATGAGAAGAAGATTAACATTAAACAGGGATGAGAGGTGAAAGGGAAAGGGAGAGAGAAGGGAAATTGCATGTAAATGGAAGGAGACCCTCAGGGGTATACAAAATTACATAAAAGAGGAAGTGAGGGGAAAGGAGAAAAATTTAAGGGGGAGAAATGAACTACAGTAGAGGGGGTAGAGAGAGAAGAGGGGAGGGGAGGGGGGAGGGGGGATAGTAGAGGATAGGAAAGGCAGCAGAATACAACAGACACCATAATGGCAATATGTAAATCAATGGTTCTGCAACTGATGTGATTTTGCAATCTGTATATGGGGTAAAAATGGGAGCTCATATCCCACTTGAATCAAAGTGTGAAATATGATATATCAAGAACTATGTAATGTTTTGAACAACCTACAATAAAAATTAATTTAAAAAATATTAAAAAGCAAAAAAAAATGGGGGGGGGAATGATAAACCCAACCTGATCACTTATTAAAATTGGGAGCCATCTTGCCACAAAGTCATGAAAAGATAATTTTGCTTTCCTATAAATTACTGCAAATTCTGAATCTGCTTGGAATGCCTGTCCGTGCCTTGAACTCACCCATGCCTGGCTCTCTGACCAGATAGCAGCCCTCTCTGAAAATTTAGTGACACCTCATAAATATTGGCCTTCTCTGGCCAGACAACGACTCTCGTGAGTCTCTAATGGTCCTCATAAATTCTGATGATGGGGCCAGCAAAAAAAAAAATTGTAAACTAGCAATAGCGTGATGCTTCTCCGAGTTCTGTTATCTGTAACCCCCCTTTTGTGTAACTTACTGGACTATAAAGCTGGGCTGTAGGAAAGGTGGGGTTGCTGTCTTGTTTCTGCCATTTTGAGAGGGATAGGCAGCTCAGCCAGTGGAAAAATAATAAGCTTGCTTTAATTTGATTTTAATTGGAGTCAGTGGTCTTTTCTCCTGTCCTGGTCAAACAGGTAACACTCCACAAACATGGAGCTCTGCCGGCCTAAAACTTATTGAGAAACTCTCCCTGACCTTGGGCACTTGAAATATATGTTGTTGTCAGGAGCTTTAGCTTCTTTGTAGTGAGACCATCAGAGCTGGGTCTGCATCTATGTGACCTGGAGGACATGGTTTCTTATTTTCCAATGAACATGAGGCAGGAGTGCAGAATTCTCTCTTTGTAGGGAAACTGTTGTCACTGAAGGCTAAGTGTCTCCCCATGTGGTATGTGAAGCCATTTGCGCATCTTCCACATTTCATGGTGTTTCTTGCTGCTGCACTGGGGGTTTAGTATTTGCTTCATGAAATACAAGGAGATCAACAGGGACTCAGTGCTGGAGGGATTTCTCACACGTGTGGTGGGTCAGGGTCTCCAGGAGAATCCACCAATGAGGCTTATATCCCACATAGCTTGCCCCCTCAACCATTGCAACCTGATTCTGAACACGGCCCTGAAACCTCTAAATATAACAAGATGCCTTTATATGAAGAGATCAGACATATAGGGATTACTGGCTGCACCATGTCTGCCACAAGACATTTGGAAGTCAATGGCAGATCCAAATGGCCCCACCAGAGATATTTTATGACACAACTGCACACCACAGCTCTGGGTCACTACTCAGCAGGCGCCAACATACAGGATTCTTTCTTCTACACCATTTTCATGAAACCCAGTCAATCAAGGCACTCTCTGGTACACTCATGATCAGCAACTGGACATCCAAATGTTCTTCAGTGCCACTTGGTCATAAGAATTTCAAAAATTTCATGGTATTTATCTAGCCATTTTTCAAGGATGAAGTTGGATGCACTGTGAGTTTCAATTCTTTCAGGAACCATTAAATGGTGAGGAATATCATTTCAATGAAAGCTCTGGAGGACTCTCACAGGCAAGGCTTCCCATGGAGTGGCCAAAAGGTCACATGAAGCCAGGCCCATTGAGGTCTACAATGCTAGGTCCATGTGTGTTTTGAATCTCAACTATGGTTGCCAAGTCTTTCAGAATAAAATCATGTGATATCGTAGCTGAGATTCCCAGTGTTCTGTGGAGAGCCACCTGGGCCTATATCTCAGTTTCCAATGGGGACTCTCATGCGTGGCCTCCTGAAATCCAAACACAATTCATGGCAATTCTTCTCTGAGGTCAGGTCCAGAACGCAGTCTCTAAGGGGAATCACACCAAAGTTCAAGCCATGGTGGACACAGTTATGTCTTCCAACTGCCACACAAATGACCACAATTAAAACCAAAACACTTTCACATAGCCCTCGTCTTCTTCCATGTAGACACTCATCAAATCCTCTGGCTGGACGTTTCCAAAAGGGGTGAAGTCCAAGACCCTGTCCAAAATATGCTCCCTCGCCCCTATGTTGCCTAAGGTCAGTGTGGCCTAAACACCTTTCCTGTGAACCAGGAGTGATCAAATAGGCCTGACCTTATTACTGCTCCACTTCTCCAATTTGAGGCCTACTGACTGCCAGGTATAAATTCTTTATATGAATGGGAGTCATGAAAAAACCCAAGCATCTATGGTCTATCCTTTGCAGGCCAGGATGGAGGTCAGGAACCTTACAGAAGATGGCGAGAGACTTCATACACAATGACTGCTATTTTGACCATTTTGTATTTGTAGCACACATGGAATCTTACCTTAGATCCATCAGGTGTTAAGAATCTAAGCAGCAGCCTCACACAGGTTCATGAGGCTGATTCAGACACATCCCTTTTGGAAGCAATTAAGCAAAGAGCCACAGGTGATGCCCATTCATTTCCATTTGAAAACTGTTTTCTTAAGGCTTCACAAAGGGGTGGCCTGAGGCAAAGACCTTCCTGACATTCAGGGCAATGAAGCAATAGGTAAGCAAATGGCCCAAAGCAAGGATTCTCCACTGAGACTTTACTGGTCACATTGATATCTGAGTTTTCTGAGATCCTCCCATTCCCTTCAGTTATCATGTACATGGCCATGTCACAGTGCTTGGAGGTGGTACATATCTTGGACACAAAACCATGAGCCAATTCTTGAGAGTGGCCAGAATTCAGGAAGAAAACAGAAACGTAGTAAGATAGTAGGTGTTGCCCATCCATAAGGCAAGTCACAGTCCATGCGTTAATTGGGCAGGATGAATGCTGGGAAGCTTTCTACAAGACAGGAAACATCCATTGATGCATTTTCTTTTCTAATGTCTACAACCACGGACACAGTGGGAGAAACAAACATAGAAACACTCGCCTTGTCAAACAATTTATTAGAAAAAGTCCATTCCAATCCAAACAAACCACCTTTCCTACCTATTCTCAGAACATGAGACAAAACCACACACTCACACCCACACCCACAAAGGCACCTCCTTCCCCCAAGTAGGTTTGTAACTATCCAGAGTGTCCTTTGACTGGTGGGTCATACTATGTTCCCCTGATATGGCCTATCCATTCTCAGATATGGTCTCCTTGGCCAACTCTGTGACGTTGTCAGGAGCATGTGGAGAGCCACTACCTACTTTCTCAGGAAAGGTCCCTGGCATGTGGCCATCCTCACATCAGTAGGTACCAAGAAAGACTGATTCTGTCCTTAGTAACACCAAACAAGTGAGCCCACTGGGACTGGGACTTGGATTGGCTCTCAGTGCCTGGCTTCCTGGATCCCAAGTTTAAAGTGTTCCATCACCAAGGAAGTGAGGTAGGTTACTTCCTTCAGGAATTTAATGAGGTCACTGCCTTGGCAAACACATTGTCCTAACAGTTGCTTCCAATGGTTCCATGAGATGGAGGCTGCCCCTACTTCCTGTGACATTTTCACAAGTTAGAATGATATATAAATCAAAGGCACCAAGAAACAGCGCTCCACAAAGGCCTGGTTTGGTCCGTCTCCTGTACATTAAGAGAGAGGCTGATTCAGCCACATCCCTTCATCCTGACCAGGTTTTTTGGCAATGGAAGATGACTTTTGCTCTCTCAGGTCCTTCATAGCTGCCTACATCTTCTTCAGGGATCATTTCTGCATGGACCTTTGAGGTTCTCAGCAAGTGGAAGATCCCCTACATCCCTATATTTTAAGGCCAACTCTGTCCCTGCTCTTCTCTAAAGTTAGATTGAGAGATCACTGTGTGGTTACGGTTAATAACAGTTTCGATTTGGGTTAGGAATCATTCTGTAGGATGAATAATGGTATTGGGAATCTGTGATATTTATAAGAATATAGACGTGAGTTAAAATTATGGAAACAGAAATCTAGGTAAGATTTGCATCCCAGAAGGGCATTGAGACCTTCATTGGGATACTTAGCAATGTTATACTTTCTGCACAAATGTCTCAGATAAATCCATACACAATGGCATAGGACGTTGTACCTTGGATGATTGAATGTCGAAGAGAACCTCCAGTCAAAAAGGGATAGTCGGTGGAATTAGGAAGATAGTCAGTAGGTTTAGAAAGAAGGGTGAGAATAAGATTTGGAAAAAAGTTCTTTACCAATAGGGTTTCGGTTAGAGAGTGAATATTAATGTCAGCCCATGTTAAGTGTCAGTTACAATAATGAATTTGGGAAAATATGTAGGAAAGGAAGTATCAATAGAGACCTTAGGAAATCAGGCAAATTATTATGTGAGTCATAGGATTAGGCATTTTCAACAGGGTTGAGGTTGAATATATAACCTTAGGAAGAAAGAAATATGTAGTCACCAATAGAATTGACATTTGAGAGCATTAGGCAACCTGGACATGAATGTTTTTAGTAATTCATGCTCACTTTCCATTTAGGCTTTGTTGAAAATAAATAAAATAGGTACTTGTCTCTTCCTGTTTTTCTGTATGCTTAAGAAAACACTCTTGAAATCTTGAAAACTTTTTGCTAATCTTGTTCCCAGAATGTGCTGTCCCCAACTGCCAAACTGCAGAATGTACACCCTCACCCGTTTACATGCAAACCGCCCACTTGCCCTGACCCATCAATAAACTTCCCTCCCTGCCCTTTTCAAGAAAAGTATATAAGCTCTGCTTAAGCTGTTCTCAGTGCTCTCTGCTCTATTCAAGTGAGGTCTGAGCCCCAGAATTTTGGGTGCTTTGCTGTTGCATGAGACAGTGTCTTGGTGGTCTCTTCCTCCAATGGTCGCCTGACCATTACATCTGAGGGCCCCAGCGAGTTCCAGCAGCGTTGGACGAAAGACCCCCAATAGGCTCATCTCAGGTTAAGTAAGGCGCCACTTTCTTGTTTCAGGTTTCAGGTTAGGGATGGGCAAAATGGCTATTGGTGATGAGCATGAGCTCTCTCTGACGGTGGCTGACAGAAGTGTCACAGAGCCACAGGCCACGTCTCTGGGGGACGCCCCAGAGAACTCGGGAAACCGAGTAACAATAGTCTCCTAAACTCAGTGATATTTTGTTTTGGATTCGGTATTGTCAGCCCATCAGGTTTTCCTGGCTACTCAGTCCTGTTCTCAGTATTGGACGTCCATTGCCTGTCTTTATTGTCTTGTCTTGTCTGTGTCGTGTGTCATTGCTTTCACTATTTGTGTATCTTTCATATGGGACAGAACACTTCAATGCCTCTGTCCCTGAACCTTGATCACTGGACCAAAGTCTGCTTAAAGGCTCAGAATCTTCTTTTTTTCAGTAAAACGTCAGATCTGGAAGACTCTATGTGTCTCAGAATGACCCACCTTTGGAGTCGGATGGCCCCCAGAAGGATCTTTCTACTTCACACTAATTCAAAAACTCAGAGATATTGTCTTTCAGCCGGGTCCACATAGCCATCCAGATCAACAGCAATATATCTTTAGTTTGCAGGACCTCTGCAAATCTCCTCTTCCATGGTTGAAGCCTTTCCTTGTCCCTGTCCCCGCTCCTACTGGTTCTCCCACTTTTCTATCTCTCAAACCCTCTGCTCCCCCTCCTCCACCCTCTGTTGTCCCTGAGTCTCAAGACTCTACTGGACTCTCTTCCCCCTCCTTATGCCCTGCCCTTGTCCTCCAACCCCAAACACCCTCTAAGTGATTCCCCTGCTGCTGACTCAGACTCTCCACCATTGGAGGAATATAGGCCAGCCCAGCGCCCTCCAGGTGACTACCCCACGGCACACACAGCCCCTCCTTCCTTGGAGGTAGCTGGCCCGGCCAAAAGAACACAAAGTACTCGCTGGGGGGGTTAAACTTTGAAGTGGATACAGGGTAAGTATACTCAGCCCTTAAGGCCCCATTGGGCCATCTATCAAACAAAAAGGACTCTAGTTCAAGGGGCTAATGGGAGTAAATATGGGGCTTAGACAACTAAGAGGACCATGGACCTGGGGAAAGAAAAAATCCATCACTCGTTCCTAGTAATCCCAGAATGCCCGACCCCATTGATGGGCACACATCTGCTCAAAAAGCTCCAGGCCAGAATAACTTTTAACCCTGAAGGCCCCCAAGTGAAATTTCTAAATTTTTCAGTAAAAACTCCTATAGTCACGGCTTTTACTATGTCAGTAGAAGATGAACATCAACTTGTCAAACCCCCCAAGACTGATCAAACAGGCAAGCTACCCCGGAAATGGATAACAGATTACGCAGATGCCTAGGAAAAAAACTGCTGGGTTACACGTAGCCGTGAAACATCCTCCAATAACAGTGGAGTTAAAAACTTCAGCCCCCCCATCAATGTCAAAAAATATCCTCTGAGCAAAAAAGCTAAAGATGGGATAAGGCCCCATATTCAGAAATATCTGGCCTTAAGGGTCCTAAGGCCCTGTCATTTGAACTGGAACACTGCCCTGTTACCAGTATAAAAATCCAGGAACCGGGGACTATCGCACCGTTCAAGACCAAAGAGAGATCTACAACAGAGTGCAGGACATTCACCCCACAGTACATAATCTGTACAATCTGCTTAGCACTCTGAACCATGAGCGGAAATGGTATACTGTTCTGGACTTAAAAGATGCTTTCTTTTGCTTGCCTCTGCATAAAGATAGTCAGTTGCTATTTGATTTCGAGTGGGTAGACCCAGAAACCGGGACGTCTGGTCAACTAACATGGACTAGACTCCCACAGGGGTTCAAAAACTCCCCCACTCTCTTTGATGAAGCCCTCCACAGAGACCCCAACAACTTCAGAACTATGCACCCTGACGTCACCCTGCTTCAATATGTCGATGACCTGCAACTGGCAGCCAACACCAAGAAAAACTGTGAGTCTGGAACCCAATTATTATTATACGAGCTTGCTCAACTCTGGTATAGTGCTTCTGCCAAAAAAGCCCAAATTTGCCAGCAAGAAGTAATCTTCCTGGACTATTCCCTTAGGGGCAGTAAGCGATGGCTCACTGAGACCAGAAAACAATCCATTGAGCAGATACCACCCCCATCTAACAGCAGACAACTCAGAGAGTTTCTTGGGACTGCTGGCTTATGCAGCTTATGGATACCTGGGTTTGCGTCCTTATCTGCTCCTTTATACCCGCTGTTAAAGAGAGATGCCCAATTCTAATGGACCCCTGAGCACCAGCAAGCTTTTGATAACATCTAAGGACACTGACACTGAAACCCTCAACTTCACTGAGCCCAGCTTGCATTTTCAGAAAGCCCTAAACTAAGTTAAAAATGTACATCAACTCACTCACCTTGGTTCAAAGAAACTGCAGGCATTCCTGAAGGATCAAGAACAGAGTTTTCCACTAACCGACTCAGAGCGAAAGAAATAACTGAACGGGTAACAAAAGCCTGCCGGGTCTGTCAATTGGTTAATGCTTACCCTTCCAACTTTCCTGCAGGAAAGCACCTACAAGAAACCAGACCAGGACGATTCTTGGAAGTGGACATTACTGAAATTAAGCCAGGATGTTATGGACTTAAATATCTCCTAGTCTTTGTAGATACATTTTCAGGATGAATTAATTGAAGCCTTCCCCCCCACACACACACACACAAAAAAAAAACAACAACAACAAAATAAATGGCACAAATGGTGGTCAAGAAGATCCTGAAAGATATTTTTCTAAGATACGGACTGGCTAAGGCAATAGGGTCTGATAATGGACTGGCGTTAATTGCCCTGATAAGTCAGGGATTAGCCAGGACCCTGGGGATTAATTGGAAATTACATTGTGCTTATAGACCCCAGAGCTCAGTACAGGTAAAAAAAAAAAAATAATAGAACCATTAAAGAGAATTAACAAAATCAAGCTTAGAGATCGGCATAAAAGATCGATCTATTCTCCTGCTTTATGCACTGTTTCATGCAAGAAATACTCATACTCCTCTGTTTCCTTGTGTAACCTCACCCCCTATGAAATTCTCTATGGTCCCTCCTCCAGTAAGGGACCTAATCCAAACTCTAAGACCTAACGATCCCTTCCACACCCCCTTGCTTGACAGACTTAAAGCTCTTGAAAGAAATCAGCAATATCTGTGGAAACATCTGGCCACTGCCGACCAACCTGGGGACGAGGGGACTCCATATCGATACCAAGTAGGAGACTTCGTCTACATTAGACGACATCAGGTGTCATCCCTGGAACCCCACTGGAAAGGACCATATAAGGTGCTACATATAACACCTACAGTGGTAAATATAGACGGAATCACTTCATGGATCCATGTCTCTCATCTCTGGCCTGCGCCCTGTCCAAAATCTGACTGGAAACTGGAAAAGACTGGTAACACTTTCAAAGTGCGTATTCGCCATGTGGATAAGGCTACAGACTCTCCCCTTGGCCAAGAGTAGTCCTAACCCTCATCAGCCTGTTCAGCAGTAATGGCTGATCACAAATCCTACTGTACAAGAAGTATGGTCTATCTTGCATACAGCCCCTTTAGGGACATGGTGGCCATCTCTCCACCCAGACATTTGTCAGCTGGCTATAGGTCTTTCCTATTGGGATATCCCTGATGAAGGGGATCCAACTAAAATTCCAATAAATCCTTTCCGTATCATAGGTAATAGAAACAAACATTATGGATGTAGGGACACGAGAGCCAGATGCAGGTTGGCTAGCCTAGATTACTATGTTTGCCCAGCGGACTATCAAAGCCACAAACAGACATGGCTGTGTGGGGGAAATGCCGACTTCTTCTGTAAGTCATGGGAATGTGAGCATACAGGGGTGCCTGGTGGAACCCAAACTCCTCATCAAATTCAATACACAGCATTGGCCATATTACCAATTACACAACCAATACCGATGGCCCCCAGAGGGGTCTCTAGATCCTAAAATTCTCCGTGACCTTTTTAACTTCGGCAAGTGCTCAAAGGTGGAAGGAAATTCCCCTAAGTGGAGGCATTTTCCCTCCTTCGCTCACATCCTGAACTATGCTTATCCAATAGATCCTCACCCTCAGCTTTCTGCTCCAGACTCTCTGCTGCCACTCCCACCTCAGCAACCTGATTTCTTCCCTCCAATTACTAGATCAAAAACCCAAACCGCCGGTTCTCAGATTATTGCCCCCTTGCTGAGGTAGCAGGTACTGAGGTACCCATCCACCCACTCACTACTCTCTTCTCCTGTCAGTGCCCGCACCAGGTCCCACCAGGTCCTCTTACCAGCTAACCCAAAGCTCAAACCAGCTAAGGAGAGCCCTCAGACCCCTATCCAAGATGTAATGAAAATGGCCTTTAAAGTTGCTCTGTCATCACTGAAAACAGGTTACTAAGAATTTAAAGTCCCTCACAGGCTTTTTGGGATACAAACTCCCATCTTCCCCTCTGCTCTATCTGTTCTACTGCTCAAGTTTTGTTGCCTGGAAAATTCCAAACCCCTTTCCCATTATTCTTTTACATGTCTCCTTCCTCATGCTCAGACCCAAGGTGCTGCTCTCAGACCCGCCTTCCCTGTCTTCCCCGTCTATACCAGGCCCACAGAAAAGTCTTAAATGACCTTCTCCAGCAGTCTTCACCATGGCTGACTTTAGGACTTTCAGCCAAAGAGTCCCTATAAAAGAGTTCAATGTAGATAAACTTCCCCTTTTCGTGTTTCCCTGTTCTATTTGGCCACTGGCTGGAAAAATCAGCACTCCTAAGCTAGACTCCCCCTTACTAGTTTTTCACAAAACATGTGAACAAGGCCTCTGGCCTTGAGCTGGGGCTTCACAGACATGGTTACATTTCTAAGATAAATAAGTTACCAAATGAGCTCCATTGTTACAGCTGGCAGTGAGAAAAAAAAAAGAGAAGAAAAAAGCTCTCCCACTCCAGGTGTCCTTAAAATGTTAACTTGCCCAGAACAGATGAAAAAAACAATAGAAACGAAAACTTCTTTTTGTGAACTTATGCAGACTGTGAACTTCTGAGCCCCTTCCCTTACATGTTGGGTACAAAATTCGGAAACTACCTAAATTTGGAGATCAGGTGACTAATTGATTACAACAGAAGCAATGCCCTCTAAATCCGTTGCAACCAAATAGGTATGTTTCGCTGTCTTCGGTGCTATCTTAGGTGCCTTGAATTGTCCGTCCTTACAACAGTATAATTCTATATACTTAAACATTGTTTATGTTTTCATAAAATGGTCAACAGATGTGATTAATTATGTAATGTTCAGATGTTTCCCAGAGTGCTCTATCATGAGGCAGGTTAATTTAAATATCAAATACGGGGGCATACAACCCGGTTCCTCTGGGAACCTGTATCCCTCACTTTAGCCATCCTATTAGGAAAAGGAGCTGCTGCAGGTGTGGGCACAGGAATCACTGTCCTAGTCCATGTGACACAACAAATGACCCGATGAGAAGCAGCAATAGACCAAAATTTAAAGATATTAAAAACCTCCATCACAGTTTTATAGGAATCTTTAACCTCTCTCTCTGAAATTGTTTTACAGAACATGCGAGGGTTGGACCTCCTCTTCGTGAGAGAAGGGGGCTTTTGTGCTGCATTGAGGGAAAAAGTTGATTTTATGCCGACCATACTGGAGTTGTAAAAAAATCTATGAGTAAATTAAGAAGACGCCTAGAAGAGCACCAACAAGAGAGAGATGCACAAAAAGGGTGGTTTGAGTCTTTGTTCACACAGTCCCCCTGGTTAACTACGCTTTTATCAGCCCTGGCCAGTCCATTAATAATCCTCATTTCATTGCTAATTGTAGGACCCTGTTTGCTCAACCATCTAGTTTCCTTTCTACAAGCTTAAATTGGATAAGTTAAACTTATGGTAATCAGACAACAATATACCTCACTAGAAGACATAAAATGTGAGACCCCGCAATGCTCATTTTTATGATTAAAATTAACCAGAATAAGAAGTGGGGAATGAAAGGTTAATAAAATATGTACTTTTAACTTCTTGTTTTTCTGTATGCTTAACAAAATACTGATGAAATCTTGAAAACTGTTTGCTAATCTTGTTCCCAGAATGTGCTGTCCCCAATTGCCAAACTGTTGAATGTACTCCCTCTCCCATTGGCATGCAAACCACTCACTCGACCTGACCCATCAATAAATTTCCCTCCCTGCTCTCACCACGTAAATTGCATAAGCTCTGCTTAAGCTGTTCTTAGGGCTCTCTTCTCTATTCAAGTGAGCTCTGAGCCCCAGCATGCTGGACCCCCAATAAACCCTTTGCTGTTGCATGAGACAGTCTCTTCGTGGTCTCTTTTCCGACGCTCGCCCGACTTTACATTGGTACAATCATAAGTGTGAACATTCCTATGTGTGTCCAGAATATTACTATAATAAATAATATATGTAGATCAGGTAATAGGAGTTTTTCTTCCACCATTTATGGGAGCAATATTTTGAAGATATATGAATTAGTATTTTGGGTAGAAATAGGTGTACCATTTGTCTATGAATATAGAGATAATGCATGAATAGACAATACTGTGAATTAATAATATTACTGGTTCCAACTTTAAATAATGGATTGAATTGATATCTGAAAATATACAGAAAACCTTATATTGATATACTACATTTAATCCTACCCATTATACATCTGAATGAAATATTAGGGTTATGGATTTTCATGAAGAGTGTTTGAGTTTTGCTTCAAAAGTGATTATGGAAATTGAAAATAATGTGTTTGGAAAGAAGTCTCATGAAAAGACCAGTCCAGAAACCTGGAGGTATGCATGTGTTCTGAAGCAGAAAGTGATTTAAAGTGAAACAAACGCCTATATATTTGCTAACTTGTGGATGATAAATATATACGATGATGTGCAGAAATTGAAGAAATAGTAATGTACCAGTGTTGAATAAAAATGAACGTTAAAATACACATCATGTCCCATAGGAATCTACTTGAATTGATGTTAAACTGCGTCCGTTAATGTAGAAATATTAGAATTTGTATGCACCATTCACTGAAGTTAGTTTTCAGTACTAGGAAACAAATATGTATTTCAGGTAGATGAGTATTTCTGAGAATAATCTTGTGAAAAGTTGATTATAAATCCACATACATGAACATGAATGAATTCAGGGAGTGTATAATAAGACTCATACATTTCATATTTTGAAAAATCTGGAGAGTATATATATATATATATATATATATATATATATATACACACACACACACTCACACAAACTGAGACTATAAAAATAGCAATATATATGCCAATTGAAATTCACCATGAAATATACATCATCCACAGATTCAAAAATATTCATGTTACTGAAGATAGATTTATGTATAATGTTGTTTAACTAGGAAGTTTACCCATACATTGAATTTTCAGTTCCAACAGCATTTAGGAGGAGTAATCTCTTCTCACATTTTGTATCTGCCAAGTCAGCCACCTCACAAGAATGTACGTGTGATACCAGGTAGGATTCTATATGTGCATATAAAAATACATGTGCTGAGTAGGCTACAGAGAGAGGGAGAGAGGAATTCACATATTTGTTAACTTTAAAAACACATGGATAACTATTTCAACAGAAAATTGACTAGATTTATAACACATACCCTTTTTTATGCAAAAGGCAAGTCCAACTATACACCATGCCTCCTCTGAACTGCTTGGATTTCTATTCTGTTTGGGTTATTTTTCTCCATCATTTTAGGAGTAGTAGTCAGAGTCCAGTAGGTTATGAGTTAGTGTCAGGGATCAGTATTTCAAATGGAAAATAGAATAATGAATCAAATGTGTATGCAAATATATGCTACACAAAAATCTTCCCACTCTCATCCAGAACAAATCCTTGACATTACCTTCGCCTGAAGTAAGTCACAATTAGAATAGAAGAGTTAGAAAATCTGTGAATACATATCTTGAGTGGAAAATGCTCAGAGTTCAGAACCTTGGAGGTGGTAGAGGAGTTTCCAAAAGTAAGGGACATGGTAAACACTCCTCTAACATGGAGGTCTGCTGGCGGAAAGACATCTTGAGAAACTGCCTCTGAGGTTGGGCACTTGAAACATACGTTATTTTCAGGAGCTTTAGCTTCCTTTGTAGTGAGACAATAAAATCTGGGTCTGCATCTATGTGACCTGGAGGATATGGTTTCTTATTTTCCAGTGAACATTAGGCAGCAGTGCTGAATTCACTCTTTGTAGGTAAACAGTGGCCACTGGAGTCTAATTGTCTCCCCATGTGGACTGTGGAGCCATTTGGTCATCCTCCACTTTTCGTGGTGTTTCCTGCTGTTGCACTGGGAGTTTGGTATTTGCTTCACAAAATACAAGAAGTTCAACAGGGACACAGTGCTGGAGGGAGTTCTGTCACGTGTTGTGGGTCAGGGTCTGCAGGAGAATGCAACAACCAGGCTTCTTTCCCACATACCTTGCCCCCTTGTGCATAGCAACTTGATTCTGAACATGGCCCTGAATCCTCTCCATATAAAAACATGCTTTTACATATTCGGGTCTCCTGGCTGCACCATGTTAGTCACAAAAAATTTGGAAGCCAATGAGAAATCCACATGGCCATAACACAGATGTATTATCACACAACTGCAGACCACTTCTCTAGGCCCAATACTCTGCAGGCTCTAACTTGCTTGCCCCCATGTCCATAGCAACTTGATTCTGAATATGGCCCTGAAATCTTTCAATATAAAAACATGCTTTTACATATACAGGTCTCCTGGCTGCACCATGGCAGTCACAATGAATTTGGAAGCCAATGGCAGAACCACATGGTCACAACACAGATGTATTATCACAAAACTGCACACCATTTCTCTAGGCCAACAACTCTGCAGGCTATAACTCAATGGCATCTCTGTTCTACACAATTTTCATGAAACCCAGTGAATTAAGGCAGGGTCTGGTACACTCAAGATCAGCAACAGGACATCCAAAGGTTCTCCAGTGCCA
Source organism: Callospermophilus lateralis (assembly GCF_048772815.1). Taxonomy (NCBI): domain Eukaryota; kingdom Metazoa; phylum Chordata; class Mammalia; order Rodentia; family Sciuridae; genus Callospermophilus; species Callospermophilus lateralis. Next base: position 1,163,986 of record NW_027514385.1, on the reverse strand, counting down.
CCTGGTCATGGGAATGTTAAAAATTTCATGGTATTTATCTGGCCATTTTTCAAGGATGAAGTTGGAGGCACTGTGGGTTTCAATTCATTCAGGAACCATTAAATGTTGAGGAAGTTCATTTCAAAGAAAGCTCTGGAGAACTCTCACAGGCAAGGCTTCCAAAAGAGTGGCCAAAAGGTCACATGAAGCCAGGCGCAGTGAGGTCTCCAATGTGAGGTCCATGTGTGTTTTGACTCAAAACTATCCCTGCCAAGTCTTTCAGAATAAAATCATGTGATATACTGGCTGAGATTCCCAGTACTCTTTGGAAAACCACCCTGGGCCTAGATCTCAGTTTCCAAGGGTGACTTTCATGCGTGGCCTCCTAATATCCCAACACTTTTCATGGCAATACTTCTCTGAGGTCAATTCCAGAACGCAGTCTCTAAGGGGAATCAAACCAGAGTTCAAGCCCAGGTTGACCCAGTCATCTCTTCACACCGCCAATCAAATGAACACAATTAAAAACAAAACACTATCACATGGCCCCATCTTCTTCCTTATAGACACTCATCATAACCACTGGTTGGAGCTTTCCATGAGGGGCACATTACAAAAGAGTGTCCAAAATAAGCTCCCTTGCCCCTCATTTGGCTCAAGTCAGGGTGGGAAGGACACCCTTCCTGTGAACCAGGAGTGATCAAATAGGCCTGTCATTAATACTGCTCCGCTTTTCCAATTTGAGGCCTTCTGACTGTGGGGTTTAGATTCTTTATGTGAACTGGAGTCATGAGAAAAGACAAGCACCTCTGCAGAGATTTGAAGAACTCATTTGACCAAAAGGATCGCTATTCTCACTTGATTGATTTCAGGAACCTACAGAGAAAGGCAATAGAATTCATTCACAATGACTGAAATTTTTTGCGAATTTGGTTTTGGTTTCACACATGGGATCTTTCTTTAGATCCATCAGGTGCTGAGAATCTAAGCCACAGCCTCACACAGGGTAGAGAGCCTGATTCAGACACATCCCTTTCCGAAGCAATTTAGCAAGAGCCACAGGTGATGCCCATTCATTTCCATTTGAAAACTGTTTTCTTCAGGCTTCACAAAGGGGTAGCCTGAGCCCAACATCTTCCTGACATTCAGGGCAACAGAACAATAGGTAAGCAAAAGGCCCAAAGCATGGTATCTCCACTGAGATTTTTCTGGTCACACTCATATCTGAGTTTTCTGAGATACTGGCCATTCCCTTCAGGTATCCAGTACATGGACATGTCAAAGACCTTGGAGTTGGTACATATCTTGGACACAAAACAATGAGACTATTCTGGAGAGTTGCCAGAATTCAGGAAGAAAACAGGGACTTAGGAAGGTAGTAGGTTTTGCCAATCCATAAGGCAAGCTGCAGTCCATTCATAAATTGGGCAGGATGAATGCTGGGAATCTTTTTACTACACAGGACACATCCATTGTTGCATTGTCTTTTCTCATGTCTACAACCACGGACACAGTGGGATACACAGACATAGAAACACTCACCTTGTCAAATGACTTACTAGAAATAGTTCACTGAAAACCAAACAAACCGCCTTTCCTACCTATTCTCAGAACAAGAGACAAAACCACACACCCACACTCACAATGGCACCTCCTTCCCCTAAGTAGGTCTGTGACTATCCGGAGTGTTCTCTGACTGGTGGGCAATACTATGTTCCCCCGAAATGGCCTGTATTCTCTCAGATCTGGTTTACTTGGCCAACTATGTGAAGTTGTCAGGAAAAAGTGGTGAGCCACTACCTGCTTTCTCAGGAAAGGTCCCTCTTCAGAGCTCTCCTGGCATTTGGCCATCCTCACATCAGTAGGTACCAAGAAAGACTGACTCTGTCCTTGGTAAATCCAAACAAGTGAGCCCACTGGGACTGGGACTGGAACTGCATCTGGGTGCCTGGCTTCTTGGATACCAAGTTCAGAGAGTTCCATCACCAAGGAAATGAGGTATGACACTTTCTTTGGAACTGAATGAGGTCACTGCCTTTGCAACCACTTGGTCCTAACAGTTGCTTCCAAGGGCCCCATGAGATGGAGGCTGCCCCTTCTTCCTCTGACACTTTCACAATTTAGAATGGTATAGCAACCATAGGCACACACACAGGCCTGGTTTGGTCCATCTTCTCCACAATAAGAAGAGAGAGGCTGATTCAGACACATCCCTTCATCCTGACCAGGTGGCTTGTCATCGAAGATGACTTTTGCTCTTTCAGGTCCTTCATACCTGTCTACAACTTCTCCAGGTATCATTTCTGCATGGACCTTTGAGGATCTCAGCAGGTGGAAGGTCCCCTACTTTTCTGTATTGTAAGAACAACTTTGTCCCTGCTCTTCTGTAAAATGAGATTGAGGGAACAGTGTATGTTTTGGGTTAATAACAGGTTTGATTTCGATTTGTGTTAGGAATCATTCTTCTGGATGAATAATGGTATTGGGAACCTGGTATATTTACAAGAATGTAGAGGTGAAACATAAGTATGAAAAAAGAAATCCAGGTATGATTTTAAACCCATAAGGGCATTGGGCCCTTGATTGGGATACTTAGCTTTGAATTATGTTCTGCACAGATGTCTCAGATAATTTGATATACAATGGCATAGGACCTTGTACCTTGGAAGATTGAATGTAGAAGAGAACATCCCTTCAAAAAGGGATAGTCGGTAGGATTAGGAAGATAGTCGGTCGTTTTAGGAAGAAGAGTGAGTATATGATTTGGAACAAAAGTTCTTTAGCAATAGGATTTCAGTTAGAGAGTGAATGTATATGTCAGCACATATGAAGAGCCAGTCACGATGATGAAGTGGGGAAAACATGTAGAAAAGAAGATATCAATAAATATATTACGAAATCAGGGAAAGTATAAAGTGAGTGAGAGGATTAGACATTTTCAACAGGCTTGAGGTTGAATCTTAGAAAGAAACAAATATGAAGTCACCAATAATATTGACATTTGAGAGCATTAGGCACCCTGGACATGGATGTTTTTAGTAATCTATGTTCACATTTCATTTAGGCTTTGCTTGGTTCAATCATAAGTGTAACATTTACATTTTTGTCCAGAATATTATTGTGATAATATGTATATGTAGATCAGGTGACATAAGTATTTCTTCCACCATTTTTGGTAGCAATATACTGAAGACATAAAATTAGTATTGGGCGTACAAAGAGGTGTACCCTATGTCTATGAATATAGAGATAAAGCATGAATAGACCATACTGTGAATAAGTAATATAACTTGTTCCCACTTAATATAATGGGATGAACTGATATCTGAAAAATTACTGGAAATCTTATATGCATATACAATCATTCATTCCAACCAGTTATTCATCTAATGTCAAAATTAGTGTTTTGGTTTATCATGAAGAGTGTGTGAGTTTTACTTCAAAAGTGATTATGGAAATCGAAAATAATGTGTTTGGAAAGAAGTCTCATGAAAAGACCAGTCAAGAAACCCTGACAATACATGTGTTGTGAAGTAGGAAGTGATTAAAGTTTAAAGAAATGCCTACAAATTTGTGAACTTGTGGATGAAATACATATCTTATGATGAGCAAAAAGTGAAGAAATAATAATGTACCAGTGTTGAATATAAATGAACATCATATTATATATCATGTCCCATTGGGATCTACTTGCATTGGTGATAGACTGGATCAGTTCCTGTAGAATTATTAACATTTGTATGCACCATTCACTGAAGTTAGTTTTCAGTACTAGGAAACAAATATGTATTTAAGGTGGATGAATATTTCTGAGACTAATATTTTGGAAAGTTTATTATAAATCCACATGCATGAACATGAAGGAATTTAGAGAGTGTATATAAGACACATATATTTCATATTTTGAAAAATCTGGAGAGTGTATATATATATATATATATATATATATACACACACACACATACCCACACACACACACAAAAAAAACCACACACAGACATTTAAAAGTAGCAATATATATGCCAATCAAAATTCATCTTTAAATATATATCATCCACAGATGCAAAAATATTTATTTTACTGAACATGAGTTTATGTATAATGATGTTCTACTAGGAAGTTCCCCTATAGGTGGAATTTTCAGTTCCAACAGCAATTTGGAGGAGTGATCTCTTCTCACAATTTGTATCTGCCAAGTCAGCCATCTCACAAAAATGTACATGTGATACCAGGTAGGATTCTATAAGTGCATATGAAAATACATGTGATGAATAGGCTACAGAGAAAGGGAGACAGGAATTCATATATTTGTTTAATTTAAAAACACATGGTGAACTATTTCAATTAAAAATTGACTAGATTTATAACACCTACCATTTATCATGCAAAAGGTAAGTCCAAGTATGCAGCATGCCTCCTCTGAACTGCTTGTATTTCTATTCTGTTTGGGTATTTTTCTCCATCATATTAGGATTAGTAGTCAGAGGATAGTAGGGTATGGGATAGTGTCAGGGATTCAGTATTTCGAATAGAAAATTGAAAATGAATGCAATGTGTATGCAAATATGTGCTACACAAATATCTTCCCACTCTCATCCAGAGCAATGCCTTGACATTACCTTCGCCCCATGTATGACACAATTAGAGCAGAAGAGTTAGAAAATCTGTGAATACATATCTGCAATGGAAACTGCTCAATTTTCACAAATTTGGAGAAGGTAGAGGAGTTTCCAAAATTAAGGGACAATGTAAACTCTCCACAAACATGGAGCTCTGCTGGCCTAAAGAGTTCTTAAGAAACTGCCTCTGAGGTTGGGCACATGAAATATATGTTGTTGTCAGGAGCTTTAGCTTCCATTGTAGTGAGACCATCCAAGCTGGTCTGCATTTTTGTGACCTTTGTGAGCACATGGTTTCTTGTTTTCCAATGAACATGAAGCAGCCTTGCTAAATTCTCTCTTTGTAGGTAAACTGTGACCAATGGGGGCTAAGTGTCTCCCCGTGTGCACTGTGAACCCATTTGGTCATCCTCCACTTTTCGTGCTGTTTCTTGCTGCTGCACTCGCAATTTGGCATTTGCTTCATGAAACAAGGAGTTCAACTGGGACACAGTGCTGGAGCGAGTTCTGTCACGTGTGGTGGGTCAGGGTCTGCAGGAAAATGCACCAACCATGCTTCTATCCCACCAGCTTGCCTCCTTGAGCATAGCAACCTGATTCTGAACATTGCCCTGAAACTCCTACATATAACAAGATGCCTTTTGAGAGAAGGGTCTGCTGGCTGCACCATATCAGTCATAATCCATTTGGAAGCCAAAGGCAGATCCACATGGCCAAACCACAGATTTTTTATCACACACCTGCCCACAACTTCTCTAGGTCCACTACTCAGCAGGCTCGAACTTACTTGCATCTCTTTTCTATACCATTTTCATGAAAACCAGTCAATCAAGGCACCTTCTGGTATATTCATAATCAGAAACAGGACATCCAAAGGTTTTCCAGTGCCACCTGCTCATGGGAATTTTAAACATTTCATGGTATTTATCTAACCATTTTTAAAGGATGAAGTTGGAGGCACTGTGGGTTTCAATTCATTCAGGAACCATTAAATGTTGAGGAAACTCATTTTAATGAAAGCTCTCGAGAACTCTCACAGGCAAGGCTTCCAAAAGAGTGGCCAAAAGTTCACATGAAGCCAGGCCCATTGAGGTCTACAATATGACGTCCATGTTTGTTTTGACTCTCAACTATTGCTGCCAAGTCTTTCAGAATAAAATCATGTGATATCCTGGCTGAGATTCCCAGTGCTCTGTGGAAAGCAACCCTGGGTCAAGACTAATTTTCCAAGGACTCCATGCGTGGTCTCCTAAAATCCCAACACAACTCATTGCAATACTTCTATAAGATCAGTTCCAGAATGCAGTCTCTACGGGTAATTACGCCAGAGTTCCAGCCCACGTGGACCAATTCATCTCTTCCAACCGCCACACAAGTGACCACAATTAAAACCAAAACACTCCCACATGGACCTCATCTTCTTCCATATAGACACTCATCATTACCTCTGGCTGGAGGATTCTATGAGGGGCACAGCCCAAGACAATGTCCAAAAGAAGCTTCCTTACCCCTCATATGCCTAAAGGCCCGGACTCCCTTCCTGTGAACCAGGAGTGATCAAATAGGCCTGCCGTTAATACTGCTCCACTTCTGCAATTTGTGGCCTATTGACTGTGGGGTTTAGATTCTTTTTGTAAATGGGAGTCATGAGAAAACCCAAGCACCTATGGGCTAGACTCTGCAGGGCTTTGAAGAACTCATTTGACCCAAAGGATCCCTATTCTCACTTGATGGAGGCAGGAACATTACAGAGGAAGACGAGAGACTCCATCCACAATGACCGCTCTTTTGGCCATTTTGGTTTTGGATGCACACATGGGATCCTTCTTTAGACCCATCAGGTGCTGAGAATCAAAGCCACAGCCTCACACAGGGCCAAGAGGCTGATTCAGACACATCCCATTCTAAAGCAATTAAGCAAAGAGCCCAAGGTGATGCCCATTCATTTTCATTTGAAAACTGTTTTCTTCAGGCTTCAAAAAGGGGTGGCCTGAGTCAAAGAACTTCCTGACATTCAGGGCAACAGACAAATAGGTAAGCAAAAGACCCAAAGCAGGGTTTCTCCATTGAGACTCTCCTGGTCCCAATGATATCTGTGTTTTCTGACATGCTCTCATTCCCTTCAGCTATCCAGTACATAGCCATGTCACTGATCTTGGAGGTGGTTCATATGGTGGACATAAAATCATAAGCCTATTCTGAAGAGTGGCCATAATTCTACGAAGAAAACAGGAACTTTGGAAGATAGTAGGTGTTGCACATCCATAAGGCAATCCACAGTCCATTCATAAATTAGGCAGGATGAATGCTGAGAAGCTTTCTACTAGACATGACAAATCCATTGATGCATTCTCTTTTCTAATGTCTACAACCACAGACACGGTGGGATACACAGACATAGAAACACTTGCCTTGTCAAAGCACTCAGTAGACACAGTCCATTCCAAACCAAACAAACTGCCTTTCCTACCTATTCTCAGAACATGAGACAAAACCACAAACTCACACCCACAACCACAAAGGCACCTCCTTCCTCCAAGTAGGTATGTGACTATCTGGAGAGCCCTCTGACTGGTGAACCATTTTATGTTCCCCCGAAACGGCCTGTCCTGTCTCAGATCAGGTCTCTTTGGCTAACTCTGTGAAATTGGCCGGGACCAGCAGTGAGACACTACCTGCTTTCTCAGGAAAGGCCCCTCTTCAGAGCTCACCTGGCATTTGGCCATACTCACATCAGTATTTACCAAGAAAGACGGACTCTGTCCTCTGTAAATCTAAACAAGTGAGCCCACTGGGACTGGAACTGGGACTGCCTCTGGGTGCCTGGATTCCAAGTTTAGAGTGTTCCTTCAACAAGAAAATTAGATGAGGTCACTTCTTTCTGGAACTGATTGAATTTGCTGCCTTTGCAACCACTTTGTCCTAACAGTTGTTTCCAAGGGTCTCATGAGATGGAGGCTGCCCCTATTTCCTGTTACAATTTCACAAGATAGAAAGTTATATCAACCATAGGCACCTGGGAACAGCTCTCTACATAGGCCTGGTTTGGTCCATCTTCTCTACATTAAGAAGATAGAGGCTGATTCAGACACATCCCTTCGTCATGACCAGGTTGTTTGCAATTGAAGATGACTTTTTCTCTCTCAGGTACTTCATAGTTCCCTATATCTTCTCCAGGGATTATATCTGCATAGACCTTTGAGCTTCTCAGCAGGTGAAAGTCTCCCTACATTTTTGTATTGTAAGACCAACTCAGTCCTGCTCTTTTGTAAAGATAGATTGAGGGAACAGTATATGGTTAGGGTTAATAACAGGTTCGATTTGTGTTAGGAATCATTCTGCTGGATGAATAAGAATATTGGGATCCTGTGGTATTTATAAGAATATAGAGGTGAAATATAAGTATGACAATGGAATTCTAGATAAGATTTGAAGCCCAGAAGTGCACTGGGCACTGGAGTGGGAAACTTAGCTTTGAACAATGTTCTGCACAGATATCTCAGATAAATCGATATATAATGGCAAAGGACCATGTACCTTGGTTGATTGAATGTGTAAGAAAACATCCAGTCAAAAAGGGATAGTCGGTAGGATTAGGAAGATAGTGTAGGTTTAGATAGAAGAGTGAGAATAGGATTTGGACCAAAAGTACTTTAGCAATAGAGTTTTGGTTAGAGAGTGAATGTAAATGTCAGCACATGTGAAGAGTTGGTCACAGTGATGAACTGGAAAAAATATGTAGGAAAGCATTTATCAATAGAAACATTAGGAAATCAGGCAAAGTATAAAGTGAGTGATAGGATTAGACATTTTCAACAGGTTGAGATTTAATATATAATCTTAGGAAGAAACAAATATGTAGTCACCGACAGGATAGACATTTGAGAGCATTAGGCCACCTGGACATGGATGGTTTTAGTAATCCATGCTCACTTCCTATTTAGGATTTGGTACAATCATAAGTGTGACATTTGCGTTTTGTGTCCAGAATATTACACTGAAAAAATGTATATTTATATCAGGTGACATGAGTATTTCTTCCACCATTTCTGGAAGCAATATGTTGAAGACATATAAATTAGTATTGGGGGTACAAATACGTGCACCCTGTGTCTCTGAATATAGAGAAAATGTATGAATAGACAATAGTGTGAATAAAGAATATAATTGGTTTCAACTTTAAAAAATGGATTGAAGTGGTATCTGAAAATATAAAGAAAATTTTATATTGATAAACATACATTCATTCAAACCAATTATACATCTATTTGTAATATTAGGGTTATGGTTTATCATAAAGTGTGTGAGTTTTGCTTCAAAATTGATTATGAAAATCGAAAATAATGTGTTTGGGTAGAAGTCACATGAAAAGACCAGTCAAGACACCTGGAGGAATACATGTGTTCTGAAGCAGGAATTGATTGAAAGTGAAACAAATGCCCATAAATTTGTGAATTTGTGGATGAAATATATATCCTATGATGTCCATAATACGAATAAATATTAATGTACCAGGGTTTAATAAAAATGAACGTCAAAATGCACAGCTTGTCATATCGGAATCAAGGTGCATTGATGTTAAACTTGGTCAGTTACTGTAGAAATATTAGTTAAATCTGTTTTTCAGGTGGATGAATATTTCTGAGAATAATCTTGTGAAAAGTTGATTATAAATCCAAGTCCATGAACATGAATAAATTTAGCGAGTGTAAATAAGACACATATATTTCATATTTTCAAAAATCTGGAGAGTGTATATATATATATATATATATATATATATATATATATTTACACAAAACACACACACAGACATTAAAAAGTAGCAATATATATGCCACTCAAAATTCATCTATAAATATATATCATCCAAGGATGCAAAAATATTTATTTTACTGAGCATGAGTTTATGTATAATGTTTTTCTACTAGGAAGCTCCCCTATAGGTGGAATTTTCAGTTCCAACAACGATTTGGAGGAGTGATCTCTTCTCACAATTTGTATCTACCAAGTCAGCCAACTCACAAAAATGTACATGTGATACCAGGTAGGATACTATAAATGCATATAAAAATACATGTGATGAATAGGCTACAGAGAAAGGGACAGGAATTCATATATTTGTTAATTTTAAAAACACATGGAGAACTATTTCAATTGAAAATTGACCAGATTTATAACACCTACCATTTATCATGCAAAAGGCAAGTCCAAATATACAACATGCCTCCTCTGAAATGCTTGTATTTCTATTCTGTTTGCGTTACTTTTCTCCATCATATTAGGATTAGTAGTCAGAGTCTAGTAGGGTATGTGAATATTTTTGAGAATAATCTTGTGAAAAGATGATTATAAATCCACATTCATGAATATGAAAAATTTAGGATGTGTAAAATAATACACATATATTTCATATTTTGAAAAATCTGGAGAGTGTGTATATATATATATATATATATATATATATATATATATATATATATATATATACACACACACACACACACACACAAACATTCACAGACATTAAAAAGTAGCACTATATGCCAATTTAAAAACACCATGAAATATATATCATCCACAGATCCAAATAAATTCATTTTACTGAACATCGATTTATGTATAATGTTGTTCAACTAGGAAGCTCACCCACAGGTTGAATTTTCAGTTCCAACAGTGTTTAGGAGGAGTGATCCCTTTTCACAATTTGTATCTGCCAATTCAGCCTCCACACAAGAACGTACGTGTGGTAACAGTTAGGATTCTAAATGTGCATATAAAAATACAGGTGCTGAATAGGCTTCAGAGAAAGGGAGACAGGAATTCACATATTTCTTAACTTTTAAAATACATGGAGAACTATTTCAAAAAAAATTGACAAGATTTAAAACTCCTACACTATATAATTCAAAAGGCAAGCCCAACTATCCACCATGCCTCCTCTGAACTGCTTGTAGTTCTATTCTTTTGGGGGTATTTTTCTCCAACATATTAGGATTAGTAGTCAGAGTCTAGTAGGGTATGTGTTAATGTCAGTGATTCAGTATTTTGAATGGAAAATAGGAAAATGAATCCAATGTGTATGCAAATATGTGCTTCAGAAAAATCTTCCCACTCTCATCCAGAACAAACCCTTGACATTAACTTCGCCCCAAGTAAGAGACAATTAGAGGAAAAGAGATAGAAAATATGTGAATACATATCTGAAATGGAATTTGATCAGGAGTTCACAACCATGGAGGTGGTAGAGGAGTTTTCAAAAGTAAGGGACAGGGTAAGCACTCCACAATCACAGAGCTCTGCTGGCCTAAAGACTTCTTGAGAAACTGCCTCTGAGTTTGGGCACTTGAAATATATGTTGTTTTCAGGAGCTTTTGCTTCCTTCTAGTGAGACGATCAAAGCTGGGTCAGCATCTATGTGACCTGGAGGACATAAATTGTAATATTCCAATGAACATGAGGGAGCAGTGCTGAATTCTCTCTTTGTAGGTATACTATGGCCACTTGGGGCTAAGTGTGTCCCCGCGTGGATTGTATATTCATTTGTTCCTCTTCCACTCTTCATTGTGTTTCTTGCTGCTGCACTGCGACTTTGGTATTTGCTTCACGAAATACATGGAGTTCAACTGGGACACAGTGGTCTAAGTGTCTGCCCGTGTGGACTGTGAAGCCATTTAGTAATCCTCCACTTTTCCTGGTGTTTCTTGCTGCTGCACTGCGAGTTTTGTATTTGCTTCATGAAATACAAGGAGTTCAAATGGGACACAGTGCTGGAGGGAGTTCTATCACATGTGGTGGCTCACACATGAGCATTCATGAAACCGGCCTCTATACCACATAGCTTGCTCCCTTGACCATAGCAACCTGATTCTGTAAATTACCCTAAAACCTCTCCATATAACAAGATGTGTTTACTTATAATGGTCTCCTGGCTGCACCATGTCCGTCTCATGACATTTGGAATCCAAAGGCAGATCCACATGGCCCCATCACAGATGTTTTATCACACACCTGCCTACCGCTGCTCTAGGCCCTCTACTCATCAGGCTCCAAATTACTGGGATCTCGGTTCTACACCATTTTCATTAAACCCAATCAATCAAGGCACTGTCTGGTACACTTATGATCAGAAATAGGACATCCAAAGGTTCTGTATGCCACCTGTTCATGGGAATTTCAAAAATTTAAACTATTTATCTAGCCATTTATCAAGGATGAATTTGGAGGCACAGTGGATTTCAATTCATGCAGGAACCATTAAATGGTGAGTATGATCATTTCAATGAAAACTCTGGAGAACTCTCACAGGCAAGGCTTCCCAAAGAGTGTCCAAAAGGTCACCTGAAGCCAGGCTCATTGAGGTCTACAATTGAGATCCATGAGTGTTTTGATCTCAACTATGGCTGCCAAGTCTTTCAGAATAAAATCTTGTGGTATCCTGACTGAGATTCCCAGTGCTCTTTGGAAAGCTACCCTGGGCCTACATCTCAGGTTCCAAGGGCGACTCTCATGCATGGCCTCCTCAAATCCCAACACAACTCATGGCAATACTTCACTAAGCTCAGTTCCAGGACACAGTGTCTAAAAGGAGTCACACCAGAGTTCAGGCCCAGGAGGACCCAGTAATCTCTTCCAGCTACCACACATATGACCACAATTTAAATCAAAACACTCCCACATGGGCCTCATCTTCTTCTACACAGACATGCATCATAACCTCTGGCTGGAAGTTTCCATGAGGGGTGCAGCCCAAGACAGTGTCCAAAATAAGCTCCATTGCCCCTCATTTGCCAAAAGTCAGGGTGGCCTAAACACCCTTCCTTTGAACCAGGAGTGATCAAATAAGCCTGCCTTTAATACTGCTCTGCTTCTCCAATTTGAGACCTAATGACTGTCAGGTGTAGATTTTCTATGTGATTTGGAGTCATGAGAAAACCCAAGCACCTATGGGCTATCCACTGTAGGGCTTTGAAGAACTCATTTGACCCAAATGATCCCTATTCTCACTTGACGGAAGTCAGGAACTGAAAAGGTCGGGCGAACTTCGGAGGAAAAGACCACCAAGAGACTGTCTCATGCCACAGCAAAGGGTTTATTGGGGGTCCAGCATGCTGAGGCTCAGAGCTCACTTCAGAGGAGCAAAGAACAAAGAGCCCCGAGAACAACTTGAGCAGAGTTTATATACATTCTTTAGAGAGGGCAGGGACTTTACATACATCATAGCCTCCTTTAGAAAATCATCATATACCGCGGGAAAATCAAATAATAACTCTAAAACATGATTAGCACATTCATTGGTGGGAACAGGTTGGGCAGCGGGTGATTGGTCAGCCGTGAGAAGGAGTATACATTTAAACTGATTGGTTGAAGCACTGAGATGTATACGTGCAAATCTGCATGGTTTCTGGGAAAGGGGTGGTTAAGTAACGAGGTGGTCAGGGAAGATTTCAACACACATCTAATGGGAAGATCCGGGAATTGTCTTAAGTGCCACAGGAATTTCAGGTTCTGAGTGCAGCTTGGAAAATGTACAAAACCTGGTTCTTTACGTTTCAATTTCAATTTCTTTTATTCTTTCATTTCCCACCCCTTTTTCTGACTACTTTTAATCTTAAAAGTAATGAATCAAAATTATTGTGGGGTTTCACATTCTATTCCTACCAGTGCAGCATATTTCTGTCTGATTATCATGAGTTTCACCTGCCTAATCTGAGCCTGGAGAAAGGAAACTATGTGGTTAGGCAAACAAGGTCCCACAGTTAGCAACACCATAAGGATGATCAGGGGTCCAGCTAAGTCTGATATTAGTGTAGTTACCAGGGGTACTCGGTTAACCATGACTCAAAGCACCCTTGTTGAATCTCCCATTCTCTCTGGCGCTCTTCAAGGTATTTTCTTAATTTACTCATGAATTATTTTGCAACTCCAATATGGTCAGCATAAAAACAACATTCTTCTCTCAGTGCAACACAGAGGCCCTCTCCCTCATCAAGAGGAGGTCTAATCCTCACCTGTTCTGTAAAACAACTTCAGAGAGAGAGGTTAAGGATTCCTGCAAAGCTGTGATGGAGGTCTCTAACGTCTTCAAGTCTTGATTTATTGCTGTTTCTAATTGGGCCATTTGTTGTTAACCACGCATCATAGAAGCTGTTCCCATACCCACTCCTGCAGCAGCTCCTATCCCCAATAGGATGGCTAGAGTAAGGGACAATGGTTCCCCTTGATATCGGGTTGTTTGTCCCCCTAGTAGACCTTCAAATGATTAGGCATTATGATAGAGTACCCTGGAGAGTATCTGCACCATTACACAATAATTTACAGGGCTGTCAAAGACCTGGGCTGAAATACAAGGAGTTCTGACTGTGTGGAGTTCAGTACCATAAAGGTTCCTTTAATTAGTTCCCAGGGGGAGGAGTCAGATGTACTCTGGACTGGGGAAGTAGGCAAAGACGGAATCCAGGAAGTATTAGATGGTAGAGGGGTTCTGGTAGATCTAGGCATGGAAGGTTTAGGAGGCTTAATCCCTGGCTTGAGGGGATTGGGTCCTATTGCTGTGGGATTTTCTTTCTTTTTAAGCCAGACGGTGAACCAGAGACCAAATTCATCACCTGGGCCATAAATATAGAATCGCATTCCCCACGTATTTCCCATAGGCCAGGTTTTTCTGAGGTAGCCCCTTCCTTTGGAAGTGAAAGTTATATTGAGGGGGTAACATAGAGTATTCTTTCCACAGCGAGTTTTTGACACCACTGGGCAAGCAGCACATTTCTTGGGATCAATCCAGGTGTCATTTCATCCTACCAGAATCATACCTTTCTGGGGAGTTTGGGTTCCACCATGCAGCTTTCGTTTGTTCACAACCCCAAGATCTACAATAAAAGTCACTGGGTCCTCCACAGGTTTGGGCCTGTTTTATGACTTTGGAAATCAGGTGGGCACACATAATAGTCAAGACTGGCTAGTTTACACCTGAGCTGGGGGAGATGACATCCACAATTCATGGGTTAAGGTGGTCTATGTTGCCCTAGTTAGGGTTTGAGTGGGATCTGTGTGGGGTCCTCTATGTCAGGGAGATCCCAGTCAGGGAAGCCTATGGCAAGCTGACAAATTTCCGGGTGGAGAGATGGCCACCAAGTCCATAAGGTGGCTGTTTGTGAAATAGATCACACTACTTGCCCATTAGGATTCATTACTTGCCCTTGTTGCTGAGCACGCTGATGGGGATTAGGGCTGCTGTTGGTCATGGGAAGAATCCATAGCCCTACCCACATGACGGACACGCAACTTGAGATGGATACCAGTCTGTAGAAGTTTCCAGCCAGAGTCTGTACAGGGCTCAGGCATGAGATGGGAGGCATTGATCCAGGAAGTGATCCCATCCACTTTCACCACTGTGGGTGTTATAAGCAGCACCTGGTATGGTCCTTTCCAGTGGAGTTCCAGGGATGACACCTGACGCCATCTCACGTAGACGAAGCCTCCCACTTGATATCAATGTGGGGTTCCCTCGTCTCCAGTCTGATAAGCAGAGGCCAAATGTTTCCACAGGTATCGCTGGGTGCTGGGTTTGTTAAAGGGCTTTAAATCTGTCAAGCAAGGGGGTGTGAAAGGAATCATTAAGTCTCATAGTTGGGATTAGGTCCCCTACTAGAGGAAGGGCACCATTGAGAATTTCATAAGAGGTGAGGTTACACAAAGAGGCGGAGGGGGTATTTCTTTCACAAAACAGTGCATAAGGTTGGAGCATAGTCCAATTTTTTATGCCAGTATCCAAGCTTAATTTCGTTAAGTACTCTTTGATGGTTCTATTCATCCTTTCTACCTGTCCTGAGCTATAGGGTCTATAAGCACAATGTAACTTCCAATTAATCCCCAGGGTCCTGGCAAATCCCTTACTTTCCTGGGGCATGAATGCCGGTCCGTTAGCGGACCCTATTACCTTAGACAGGCCGAACCTTGGAAAAATGTCTTCTACGATCTTTTTGACTACCATCTGAGCTGTTTCTTTCTTCATGGGGAAGGCTTCGACCCATCCTGAAAAAGTATCTACAAAGACTAGGAGATATTTAAGTTCATACCTTGCTGGCTTAATTTCAGTAAAGTTCAATTCCCAGAATTGTCCTTGTCTGGTTCCTTGTAAGCGCTTCCCTGCAGGAAGCTTGGATGGGTAAGCATTAACTACTTGGCAGACTTGACAAGCTCTAGTCACCTGCTCAGCTATTTCTTTCCTCTGTGAGTCAGTCAATAATAAGTCCTTTCTCCGGTCCTTTAAGAGTGCCTATATCTTCTCTGAGTCTAAGTGGGTGAGCTGGTGTACGTCTTTGACATAAAGGTGGGCTTTTTGAAATTGTAAACTTGGCTCTGTAGGATCCCAGAGTTCTGTATCTGTCTCCTCAGATGATAAGTTGCCTGAATGTTCCGGTGCGGCCAAGTCTCCTGATTGTTGTTCCCCCTGGTGTGGAAAAAGTTAACACGGTCACTCCATTTAGGGCTGCCAATTAAGCTTCCTCATCTGCCCTTCTTTTTCCAACCGCCAAGGGTTCGTTTCCCTTCTGGTGCCCTGGGCAGTGCACTATAGCTAGTTCCTTAGGGCCCTGCACTGCTGAGAGAAGTTGGAGGATCTCATCTTTGTTCTTTATTTCTTTCCAGGTGGAGGTTAATAACCCCCTTTGATGGGAAATAGCCCCGTGCACATTTGCAGTGGCAAATGCATAGCGGCTATCAGTGTATATGGTGGCCCTTTTGCCTGTTGCTAGTTCCAATACTTTCGTAAGGGCAATCAGTTCTGCTTTTTGGGCTGATGTCAGTTCTGGGAGACCAGAGGAACAGATGACATTAATTTTGCTAACTACTGCTTCTCCAGCCCACCGCTTACCATCTTGGAGGAAGCTGCTGCCATCCATAAACCATACAACTTCAGGGCAAGGCAGTGGCTGATCCTTCAAGTCTCGTCGTATACTGGTTTCCTCTGCCAGTATGTGTTGACACTCATGAGCAACGGGTCTTGATGATTCTTCTGGCAGCAGTGTAGCCGGGTTGAGTGGAGCAGCGGGTCCCAGCGTGATTCTGTCTTTGTCAAGCAAGAGGTTCTGGTAGTGGGTTATTCTAGAGTTTGATAGCCACATCTCTGGAAGCTGACAGATGATGCACTCCAGGGCATGGGGGACTATAATCGTTAGCTTCTGTCCCAACGTTAATTTATCAGCATCTTTTATTAGAAGGGCTGCCGCTGCTATAGCTCTTAAGCAATGGGGCGACCCACTAGCCACTGGGTCCAGTTTATTTGATAAGTATTCTACCGGCCTTTTCCAAGGTCCCAAAGTCTCAGTGAGCACAACCCGTGCTATTCCTTTCTTTTCCTCGATGTAGAGACTGAAGGGTTTTTCTATATCTGGGAGTGCTAAGGCCGGAGCAGATAGCAGCACCTTTTTTCTGACATTATCAAAAGCTTGTTGGTGCTCAGGGGTCCATTGGAAGTGGGCATCCCCCTTTATCAGCGGGTATAAAGGGGCAGCCAGAGACGCGAACCCAGGAATCCATAACCTGCAAAAGCCGGCAGTCCCAAGAAACTCCCTGAGTTGTCTCTTATTAGATGGGGGCAGTATCTGCACAAAGGTTCATTTTGTGGGCTCAGTGAGCCATCCTTTGCCACCCCTAAGAGAATAACCCAGGAAGATTACTTCTTGCTGACAAATTTGGGCCTTTTTGGCAGAAGCCCTATATCCAAGCCAAGCAAGCTTGGAAAATAATGCTTGGGTCCCAGACTCATAGTTCTCTTTGGTGTCGGCTGCCAGTAGCAGACCATCCACATATTGGAGTATGGTGACATCGGGGTGTGCAGTTTTGAAGTCATTGAAGTCCTTGTGGAGGGGTTCATCAAAGAGAGTGGGAGAGTTTTTGAACCCCTGTGGGAGTCTAGTCCAGGTTAGTTGGACAGATGTTCCTTTTTCGGGGTCTATCCACTCAAAAGCAAACAGCAACTGAGTGTCCTTATGTACGGGCAAGCAAAAGTGAGCATCTTTTAAGTCTAGCACAGTGTACCATTCCTGCTCCAGATTCAGAGCGCTAAGCAAATTATATGGATTCGGTACAGTGGGGTGAATGTCCTGCACTCTGTTGTTGATCTCTCTTAGGTATTGAAGCGTCCGGTAGTCCCCAGTTCCTGGCTTTCTTACTGGTAGCAGGGGGATATTCTAGGACAAATGACAGGGCCTTAAGACCCCAAGAGCCAGGTATTTCTGAATATGGGCCCTTATCCCATCCTTAGCTTCTTTGATTAGAGGATATTGTTTAACACTGATTGGAGAGATAGAGGCTTTTAATTCTACTACTATTGGAGGTTGTTATATGGCTAGACCTAACCCAGCAGTTTCTGCCCAGGCATTAGGATAATCTTTTATCCATTTCTGGGGTAGTTTGCCTGTTTGATCAGTCCTAGGAGGCGCGAAGTGTTGATGTTCATCTTCTACGGATGTTGTCAAAGCCATGACTATGGGAGTTTTTACTGAAGGCTTTAGAAACTCCACTTGGGGACCATCAGGGTTAAAGGTTATTCTAGCCCAGAGTTTGGTAAGCAGATCCCAGCCCATCAATGGGGCTGGGCATTCTTGGATTACTTGGAAAGCGTGGTGGACTTTTCCATTTCCTAGGTCCATAGTCCTCTTAGTTGTCCCAGCCCAATATCTACTGCCATTAGTACCTTTAACAGGGGACCATTTATTTGATAGGGGGCCCAGTGGGGTCTTAAAGGTTGATTATACTGCTCCTGTATCCACTTCAAAGTTCACTGGGGTCCCCTCCACTTTAAATGTTACCCTGAGCTCGGAGAGGGGATCCGAGCCCCGACTTTCCTAGTCCTCTTCTAGAGTCAGCACGGCGGACTGGCATCTCTGCTTCTTTCGGGGGCACTCTTTGGCCTAGTGTCCTGTTTTCTTTACAGTAGGCACACTGATCTGAGGCCAGGGGCAGCCATTGGCGGGGGCCCAGGTATCCCTTTCTGACTCCCTGCTTTTTAACTTCTGGCATATTTGGTGCTCTGACCAGAACCTTAGTCAATGCTTTAGTCTGCCTTTTGCTCCTTTCATCCTCCTTTTGTTCCCTTTCCGTCTCTCTCCTCTGTTCCCTTTCCTCCTCAGTTTCTCTCTTATAATATACTTTCTCAGCATCTCTTACTAAATCTCTCAAGGTCTTATCTTGTAATACATCTAGACGTTGTAACTTTCTCTTAATATCTAGGGCAGCCTGCTCGATAAAGGCCATTGCAACAGATGCTTGTTCATCCTCTGCCTGAGGATCAAAAGGAGTATATTTCCTATATGCTTCCATAATTCTCTCCAGAAACATAGAGGGAGACTCATTAGGCCCTTGGATAATCTCTCTTACCTTGGCCAAATTAGTCGGCCCTCTGGCGGCCACTCGGAGACCCGCTATTAGAGTCTGGCGATAAGTGGACAGATGCTACCTACATTTAAAGGTGTTTGGGTGCCAGTTGGATCGGTTCATTGGCCCGTAGGGACGGAGAGGAAGCATCATAGGGGCTTCCGAGTTTTCTATTATCCGTCACCGTCGGGTTCCTTTAGGTGGCCCAGCTTCCTCCAGGGGAGGAGGGGTTGCTGCTGCTGCAGAGAAGTCCCCTGGAGTGCTTGGGTCTGGCCCAATTGCCTCTAGCGGCGGAGAGGCTGAGTCAGCGGCGAGAATATCATCTGGAACGTGTTGGGGGTTGGAGAGCAAGGGTAGAGGATAAGGAGTGGGAGGAGTGTCCAGTCTTGTGACTCAGGGAGAATGGAAGGAAGAGGGGGAGGAGTGGAAGGTTTGAATGATAGGATGCTGGGCGAAGGGGTATATGGCTGTTGATCTGGGTGGCCACGTGGCCCCAGCTGAAAGACAATATCTCTGACTTTTCGGATTAGAGGGAAGTAGAAGGATCCTTCTGGGGGGCCACCTGACTCTGAGAATAGGCCATTCTGAAGCACAGAGAATCTGCCAGGTACGGCATTTTACTGAAAAAGAAAGATTCTGGGCCCTTGAGCGGACATCAGTCCAATGATCAAGTGTCAGGGACAGAGAAGTGGAAGTGCTTTGTCCCATAATGAGAGTTACTCAAACAGGGACAGTGAAGACACAAACGCAACACAGACAAAGACAAACAGCAAACGTTTAACATGAGTCCAAGACAAAGATTAGAACTGAGTAACTGCCAAAACCTGATGGGTTAGACAATAAAGACAGCCGGAAAACTCAACATGAGTTCAGAACAATGACCAAAACTGAGTAGCCGGCAAAACCTGATGGGCTGGCGAACCGAATCCTGAAGCAAAATATAAACGAGTTGAAGAAATTAGTATTCCTTGATTTCTCTAGTCCTCTGGAGTGTGCCCCAGGAACGTGGCCTGTAGCTCTGTGACACATCTGTCAGCCACCATCAGAGAGAGCTAATGCTCTTCACTGACAGCCACTTTGCCAATCCATAACCTGAAACCCAAAACCAGAAAGAGGTGCCTTACTTACCCCGAGAGGAGTCCATTGGGGTCTTTTGTCCGCTGCTGCCGGATATCTCACCTGGGGCCTCCAGATGAATAGGTGGGGCGAACGTCAGAGAAAAAGACCACCAAGAGGCTTTCTCATGCAACAGCAAAGGTTTTATTGGGGGTCCAGCATGCTGGGGCTCAGAGCTCACTTTAGAGGAGCAAAGAACAAAGAGCCCTGAGAACAACTTGAGCAGAGTTTATGTACATTCCTTAGAGAGGGCAGGGACTTTACATACATGATAGCCTCCTTTAGCAATTCATCATATACCATGGGAAAATCAAATAACAACTCTAAAGCATGATTAGCACTTTCATTTGCGGGAACAATTCGGGCAGGGGGTGATTGGTCAGCCCTAAGAAGGGGTATACATTTAAACTGATTGGTTGAATACCTGAGATGTATACTTGCTGAGCTGCAGGGATTCTGGGAAAGGGTTGTTAAGTAACTAGGTAGTCAGGGAAGATTTCAACACACATCTAATGGGCAGATCCGGGAATTGTCTAAACTGCCACAGGAAAGTGCAGCTTGGAAAGTTTACAAACCTGGTTCTTTACATTTCAATTTCAATTTAAATTTCTTTTATTCTTTCAGAACCTTACAGAGAAAGGCAAGAGGCTTAATCCACAATGACTGCTCTTTTGGCCATTTTGGTTTTGGATGCACACATGGGATCTTTCTTTCGATCCATCTGGTGCTGATAATCTAAGTCACAGCCTCACACAGGGCCAAGAGGCTAATTAAGACACAACCAATTTCAAAGCAATTACTACTCTGAGGTCAGTTACAGAACTCAGTCTCTGAGGAGAATCACACCAGTGTTCAAGGCTAGGTGCACCCAGTCATCTTTTCCAACCACCACATAAATGACCACAATTAAAACCAAAACAATTCCACATGGCCCTCATCTTCTTCCATAGAGTCACTCATCATAACCTCTGGCTGGAGGATTCCTTGAATGGCGCAGCTCAAGAGAGTGTCCAAAATAAGCTTCCTTGCCCCTCATTTGCCTAAACTCAGGGTGGCCTGGACACCCTTCCTGTGAACTAGGATTGATCACATACGTCTGCCGCTAATACTGCTCTACTTCTCCAATTAGAGGCCTACTGACTGTCAGGTATAAATTCCTTATGTGATTTGGATTCATGATTAAACCCAAGCACCTCTGAAGAGCTTGGAAGAACTCATTTGACCCAAAAAATCCCTATACTCCCTTGAAGAAGGTCAGGAACCTAACAGAGGAAGGCAAGAGACATCATCCACAATGACTTATGTTTTTGCCATTTTGGTTTTGGATGCACACATTGGATGTTTCTTTAGATCCATCAGGCGCTGAAAATCTAAGCCACAGCCTCTCACAGGGCCAAGAGGCTGATTCAGACACATGGCTTTCCAAAGCAATTAAGCAAAGAGCCACAGGTGATGCCCATTCATTTCCATTTGAAAACTGTTTCCTTCAGGCTTCACCAAGGGGTGGCCTGAGGCAAAGACCTTCCTGACATTCAGGGCAAAAGATCAATAGGTTAGCAAAAGGCCCAAAACAGGGTTTCTCCACTGAGGCTTTTCTGGTCACACTGATATCTGAGTTTTCTGAGATGCTCCAATTCCCTCCAGCTATCCAGAACATAGCCATGTCGCAGAGTTTGGAGGTGGTACATATTTTGGACACAAAACCATGAACCTATTCTGGAGAGTGGCCAAAATTCAGGAAGAAAACAGAAACTTAGTAAGATAGTAGGTGTTGCCCATCGATAAGGCAACCTGCAGTCCATTACTAAAATGGACAGGATGAATGCTGGGAAGCTTTCTACTAGACAGGACACATCCATTGATGCATTCTCTTTTCTAATGTCTACAACCATGGACACAGTGGGAGACACAGACACAGAAACACTTGCCTTGTCAAAGTTCTTTCTAGAAATAGTCCACTCCAAACCAAACACACCGCCTTTCCTACCTATTCTCAGAACATGAGACAAAACCACAAACTCACACACACACTCAAAAAGGCACCTCCTTCCCCCAAGTAAGTCTGTGACTATCCAGAGTGTCCTTTGACTGGTGGGCCATTTTATGTTCCCCCGAAAAGGCCAGTCTTGTCTTAGATCTGGTCTCCTTGTCAAACACTGTGAAGTTGTCAGGAGCCTGTTCTGACCACTACATGCTTTCTCAGGGAAGGCCCGTCTTCAGAACTCTCCTCGCATTTGGCCATCCTCACATCAGTAGGTACCAAAAAAGACAGACTCTGTCCTTGGTAAATCCAAACATGTGAGCCCACTGGGACTGAGACTGGGACTGGCTCTGTGTGCCTGGCTTCCTGGATCCCAAATTCAGAGAGTTCCATCACCAAGGAAGTGAGGTAGGTCACTTATTTAATGAGTTCACTGCCTTGGCAACCACTTTGTTATAACAGTTGCTTCCAAGGGTCCCATGAGATGGAGGATACCCTACTTCCTCTGACACTTTCACTAGTTAGAATGGTATATCAACCATATGGAACCAGAAACAGCTCTCCACATTGTCCTGGTTTGGTCCATATTCTCTCCATTAAAAATAGAGAGGCTGATTCAGACACAACCCTTCATCCTGACAAGGTTGTTTGCCATGGAAGATGACTTTTGCTCTCTCAGGTCCTACATAGCTGCCTAATACTTCTCCAGGGATCATTTCTGCTTGGACCATTGAGTTTCTAAGCAGGTGGAAGATCCCCTACATTCCTGTATTGTAAGACAAACTCTGTCCCTGCTCTTCTGTAAAGGTAGATTGAGGGAAGAGTGTATGGTTAGGGTTAATAACAGGTTCGATTTTGGTGAGGAGTCATTCTGTTGGATGAATAATGGTATTGGGAACCTGCAATATTTACAAGAATATATAGGTAAAATATAAGTATGGAAACAGAAATCTAGGTATGATTTGAAGCCCAGAAAGACATTGGGACCTTCATTGGGATACTTAGCTTTGAATTATGTTCTGCACAGATGTCTCAGATAAATCGATATACAATGTTATAGGACCTTGTACCTTGGATGATTGAATGTCGAAGAGAACATCCAGGATAAAAGGGATAGTTGGTAGTATTAGGAAGACAGTTTGTACGTTTAAAAAGAAGAGTGAGTATAAGTTTTGGACCAAAAATTCTTTAGCAATAGGGTTTCGGGTAGAGAGTGAATATGAATGTCAGAACGTGTGAAGAATCAGTCACAATGATGAACTGGGGAAAATATGTAGGAAAGCAGATATCCATAGAGACATTAGGAAATCATGCAAAGTGTAAAGTGAGTGATTGGATTAGACATTTTCAATATGATTGAGTTTCAATATATAATCTTAGGAAAAAACAAATATGTAGTCCCCAAAAAGATTGACAAGTGGGAGCATTAGGCAGCCTGGACATGGATGTTTTTAGTAATCCATGTTCATTTTCCATTTAGACTTTGCTACAATCATAAGTGTGATGTTTGCATTTTCTGACCAGAATATTACTGTGATAAAATGTATATGTGGATCAGGTAACATGAGTATTTCTTCCACCATTTCTTGGAGCCATATTTTGAAGATGTATAAATTAGTATTGTGGGTAAAAATAGATGTACCCTGTGTCTATGAATATAGAGATAATGCATGAATAGAGCGTAGTGTGAATAAATAATATTACTTGTTCCAACTTTAAATAATGGATAAAATTGATATCTAAAAATATTCAGGAAATCTTATATTGATATACATACATTCATTTCAACCAGTAATACATCTAATGGTAATATTAGGGTTGTGGTTTATCCTGAAGTGTGTGTGAGTTTTGCTTCAAACTGATTATGGAAATCAAATATAATATTTTTGGAAAGAAGTCTCATGAAAAGACCAGTCAAGAAACATGGAGGAATACTTGTGTTCTGAAGCAGGAAGTGATTGACATTGAAACAAATGTCTAAAAATTTGTGAACTTGTGGATAAAATATATATCCTACGATGTGCATAAACTGCAGAAATAGTAATGTACCATTGTTGAATAAAAATGAACGTCAAATTATATGTCATGTCCCATAGGAGTCTACTTGCGTTGATATTAAACTGGGTCAGTTACTCTAGAAATATTAGCATTTGTGTGCAGCTTTCACTGAAGTCAGTTTTCAGTACTAGGAAACAAATATATATTTCAAGTTGATGAATAATTCTGAGAATAATCTTGTGAAAAATCGATTATAAATCTAAATACATCAACATGAATAAATTTAGGGAGTATATATAAGACACATATATTTCATATTTTGAAAAATCTGGAGAGTATGTATATATATATATATATATATATATATATATATATATACACAAAACATACACACAGACTATAAAAAGTAGCAATACATATGCTAATCGAAATTCATCATTAAATATATATAATTCACATATGCAAAAATAATTATTTTACTGAACATGGATTTTTGTATAATGTTTTTCTATTAGGAAGCTCACCCATAGGTTGAATTTTCAGTTTCAACAGCGTTTAGGAGGAGGGATCTCTTCTCACAATTTGTATCTTCCAAGTCAGACAAAACAAAAAAATTAACCTGTGATACCAGGTAGGATTCTATATGTGCATATAAATATACATGTGCTGAATAGTCTATAGAGAAAGGGAGACAGGAATTCACATATTAGTTAATTTTAAAAACACATGGAGAATTATTTTAACCAAAAATTGACTAGATTTATAACACCTACCCTTTATCATGTAAAAGGCAAGTCCAAATATACACCATGCCTCCACTGAACTGCATGTATTTCTATTTTGTTTTGGTTATTTTTCCTCCATCATATTAGGATTAGTAGTCAGAGTCTAGTAGGGTATGGGTTAGTGTCATGGTTTCAGTATTTTGATTGGAAAATAAGAAAATGAATCCAATGTGTATGCAAATATGTGCCACACAAAAATATTCCCACTCTCATCCAGAACAATGAATTGCCATTACCTTCACCCCAAATAAGACACAATTAGAGGGGAAGAGTTAGAAAATCTGTGAATACATATATGGAATGGAACATAATCAGGAGTTCACAACCTTGGAGGTGGTAGAGGAGTTTCCAAAAGTTAGGGTCAGGGTAAACACTCCACAAACATGGAGCTCTGCTGGCCTAAAAACTTCTTGAGAAACTGTCTCTGAGTTCGGGCACTTGAAATATATGTTGTTGTCAGGAGCTTTAGCTTCATTTGTAGTGAGACCATCAAAGATGGGTCTGCATCTATGTGACCTGGAGAACATGGTTTCTTTTTTTTTAATGAACATAAGGGAGCAGTGCTGAATTCTCTCTTTGTAGGTAAACTGTGGCCACTCGGGTCTAAGTGTCTCCCCATGTGGACTGTGAAGCCATTTGGTCATCCTCCACTTTTTGTGGTGTTTCTTGCTGCTGCACTGGGAGTATGGTATTTACTTAACGAAATACAATGAGTTCAACTGGGACAAAATGCTAGAGTGAGTTCTGTCATGTGTGGTGGGTCAGGTTCTCCAGGAGAATGCACCAAAAAGTCTTCTATCCAACATAGCTTGTCCCCTTGACCATAGCAACCTGTTTCTTAAAATTGACGTTAAACCTCTCCATATAACGAGATGCCTTTACATATAAGGGTCTGCTGGCTACACTATTTCAGTCACAAGCCATTTGGAAGCCAATGGAAGATCCACATGACCCCACCACAGATATTTTATCACACATCTGCACACCACTGCTCTAGGCCCACTACTCAGCAGGCTCCAACTTACTGGCATCTCTGTTCTACACCATTTTCATAAAACCAAGTCAATTAAGCCACTGTCTGGTACACTCATGATCAGAAACAGGACATCCAAAGATTCTCCAGTGCCACCTGGTCATAGGAATTTCAAATATATCATGGTATTTATCTGAGATTAGGAAGATAGACGGTAGGATTAAAAAGAAGGGTGAGTAAAGGATTTGGACATTAAGTTCTGCTTCTCCAATTTGACGCGTATTGTCATGCATGGGCGACTCTCATGCCTGGCCTCCGAAAATCCCAACACAATTCATAGCAATACATCTCTAAGGTCATTTCCAAAACTCCGTTTCTAAGGGGAATCACACCAGAGTTCAAGCCCAGGTGGACCCATTCATCTCTTCCAACCGCCACACAAGTGACCACAATTAAAAACAAAACACTCCCACATGGCCCTCATTTTCTTCCATGTAGACACTCATCATAATCCCTTGCTAGAGGTTTCCATGAGGGACACAGTCCAAGACAGTGTCCAAAATAAGCTCCCTTCCCCCTCATTTGCCTAAAGTCAGGGTGGCCTGGGCACCCTTCCTGTGAACCAGGAGTGATCAAATAGGCCTGCCATTAATGCTGCTCTGCTTCTCGAATTTGAGGCCTACTGACTGTGGGGTTTAGATACTTTATGTGAATTGGAGTCATGAGAAAACCCAAGAATCTCTGGGCTTCCCTCTGCAGGGCTTTGAAGAACCCATTTGAGTGAGTCTAGGAGTTGGACCAAAAGTTCTTTAGCAATAAGGTTTTGGTGAGAGAGTAAATGTAAATGTCAGCACATTTGAAGGGTCATTCCCAATGATGAACTGGAGAAAAGGTATTTGAAAGCAGATATCAATGGAGACATTAGGAAATCAGGCAAAGTACAAAGTGAGTGGTAGGATAAGACATTATTAACAGGGTTGAGTTTGAATATATAATCTTAGGAAGAAACAGATATGTAGTCACCAATAGGAATAATATTTGAGAGCATTAGGGAACCAGGACATGGATGTTGTTAGTAATACATGCTCACATTCAATTTAGGCTTTGGTACAGTCATAAGTGTGACCCTTGCATTTTGTGTCAGGAATATTACTGTGATGAAATGTATAGTATATCAGGTGACTAGAGTATTTTTTCCACCATTTCTGAAAGCAATATTTTAAAGACTTATAAATTAGTATTGGGGATACAAATACATAGACCCTGGGTCTATGAATATAGAGATGATGCCTTAATAGACCATACTGTGAATAAATAATATAACAGGTTCCACTTTTAATATTGGATTGAATTGATATCTGAAAATACATAAGAAATTTTATGTTGATATACAATCATTCATTCCAAACAGTTATACATCTAATGGTAATAATAGAGTTATGGTTTATCATGATGGGTGTGTGAGTTTGCCCCAAAAGTGATTATGGAAATCGAAAACAATGTGTTCAGAAAGAAGTCTCATGAAAAAACCAGTCAAGAAAGCTGGAGGAATACATGTGTTCTGAAGCAGGAAGTGATTGAAAGTGAAACAAATGCCTATAAATTTGCTAAATTGTGGAAGAAATATATATCGTATGATGTGCATAAAATGAAGAAAACTAATATACCAGTGTTGAATAAAAATGAACGTCAAAATAGACATCATGGAACATAGGAATCTACTTGCACCGATGTTAAACTGGGTAAGTTACTGTAGAAATATTAACATTTGTATATACCATTCACTGAATTTAGTTTTCAGTACTAGGAAACAGATATGTAGTTCAGGTGGATGAATATTTCTGAGAATAATCTTGTGAAAAGTTGATTAGAAATCCAAATATATGAACATTAATGAATTTAGGAGTGTATAATAAGACACATATATTTTACATTTTGAAAAATCTGGAGAATATATATATATATATATATATATATATATATATATATATATATATATATATATACACACACACACAAAACCCACACAGAGCAATTAAAAAGTAGCAATATATATGCCAATCAAAATTCATCATGAAATTTATATGATCCACATATCCAAAAATATTTATTTTACTGAACATGGATTTATATATAATGTTGTTCACCTAGGAAGCTCCCCCATAGGTTGAATTTTCTGTTCCACAATTTGTATCTGTCAAGTTGGCCACCTCACAAGTATGTACGTGTGATACCAGGTAGGATTCAATATGTGCATATACAAATACATGTGCTTAATAGGCTACAGAGAAAGGGAGACAGGAATTCACATATTTGTTAACTTTAAAAACACACGGAGAACTACTTCAATTAAAAATTGACTAGATTTATAACTCCAAACCTATGTATTGCAAAAGGCAAGCCCAACTATACACCACCCCTCCTCTGAACTGCTTGTATTTCTATTCTGTTTGAGTTATTTTTCTCCATCACATTAGGATTAGTAGTCAGAGTCTAGCAAGCTATGGGTTAGTGTCAGGGAATCAGTATTTCGAATGGAAAATTGGAAAATGAACACAATGTGTATGCAAATATGTGCTACACAAAAATCTTCTTATTCTCTTCCAGAAAAATTTATTGTAATTAACTCCGCCCCAAGTAATACAGAATTAGAGAAGAAGAGTTAGAAAATCTGTGAATACATATCTGGAATGGAATATGCTCAGGAGTTCACAACCTTGGAGGTGTTAGAGGAGTTTCCCAAAGTAAGGGACACAGTAAACATTTCTCAAATGTGGAGCTCTGGTGCCCTAAAGACTTCTTGGGAAACTGCCTATGTGGTTGGGCACTTGAAATATATATTGTTTTCAGGAGCTTTTGATTTCTTTCTAGTGAGACCATCAAAGCTGGGTCTGCATCTATGTGACCTGGAGGACATGGATTCTTATTTTCCAATGTACATGAGGTAGCAGTGCGGAATTCTCTCTTTGTAGGTAAACTGTGGCCATTGTGGGCTAAGTGTCTCCCTGGGGGACTGTGAAGCCATTTGGTCATCCTCCAATTTTCATGGTGTTTCTTGCTGCTGCACTGGGACTTTGGTATTTGCTTCACGATATACAAGGAGTTCAAATGGGACACAGTGGTGGAGGAAGTTCTGTCTTGTGCGGTGGGTCAGGGTTCTCAGGAGAATGCACCAAGCAGGCTTCTATCCCTCATAGCTTGCCCCCTTGTCCATAGAAACCTGGTTCTGAACATTGCCCTGAAACCTCTCCATATAACAATATGCCATTTCATTGAACATTCTGCTGGCTGCACCATGTCAGTCACAAGCAATTTGGAAGCTAATGGCAGATTGACATGGCCTCACAAAGATGTTTTATCATACACCTTCCCACCTCTGCTCTAGGCCCACCACTCAGTAGGCTCCAACTTACTGGTATCTCTGTTCTACACCATTTTTATGAATCCCAGTCAATCAAGGCACTGCCTGATAGATTCATGAATGATGTAGGACATCCAAATGTTCCCAGTGCGACCAGGTCATGGGAAATTCAAAAATTTCATGGTATTTATCTAGGCATTTTTCAAGGATGAAGTTGGAGGCACTGTGGGTTTTAATTCATTCGGGAACCATTAAATGGTGAGGATGCTCATTTCAATGAACGCTATCGAGAACTCTCACAGGCAAGACTTTCCAAAGAGTGGCCAAAAGGTCACATGAAGCCAGGCTCATTGAGGTCTACAATGTGAGGTCCATGTTTGTTTTGATTCTCAACTATGGCTGACATGCCTTTAAGAATAAAATCATGTGATATCCTGGCTGAGATTCCCAGTGCTCTGTGGAAAGGTACCCTGGGCCTATATCTCAGTTTCCATGGGCGACTCTCATGCGTGTCCTCCTAAAATCCCAACACAAGTCATGGCAATACTTCTCTGAGGTCAGTTTCAGAACTCACTCTCTAAGGGGAATCACGCCACTGTTCAAGCCCAGGTGGACCCAGTCACCTCTTCCAACCGCCACACAAATGAAAACAATTGAAACCAAAAAAAATCCCACATGGCCCTCATTTTATTTCATATAGACACTGAACATAACCTCTTGCTAGAGGTTTCCATGAGGAGCACAGTACAAGACAGTATCCAAAATAAGCTCCCTTGCCCCTCGTTTGCCTAAAGTTTGAGTGGCCTGGACACCCTTCCTGTGAAACAGGAGTGATCCAATAGGCCTGCATTTAATACTGCTCCACTTCTCCAATTTGAGGCCTACTGACTGTGGGATTTAGATTATTTATGTGTATTGGAGTCATGATAAAACCCAAGCACCAATGGGCTAGCCTCTGCAGGGCTTTAAAGAACTCATTAGACCCAGAGGATCCTTATTCTCACTTGATGGAGGTCAGGAAACTTACAGAGAAAGACAAGAGAATTCACCCACAATGACTGCTCTTTTGGCCATTTTGGTGTTGGATGCATACATGGGATCTTTCTTTACATCCATCAGGTGCTGACAATCTAAGCCACAGCCTCACACTGGGCCAAGAGCCTGATTCAGACACATCCCTTTCCAAAGCAATTAAGCAAAGAGACACAGGTGATGCCCATTCATTTCCATTTGAAAACGGTTTTCTTCAGGCTTCACAAACGGGTTGGCCTGAGGCAAAGTCCTTCCTGACTCAGGGGAAAAGAACAATTGTTAAGCAAAAGGCCCAACCACGGTTTCTCCACTGAGATGTTAGTAGTCACACTGATATCTGAGTTTTCTGAGATGCTCGCCATTCCCTTCAGCTATCCAGTATATGGCCATGTGACAGAGCTTGGTGGTGGTACATATCTTGGACACAAAACCATGAGCCTATTCTGGAGAGTGGCCAGAATTCAGGAAGAAAACTGGAACTTAGGAAGATAGCAGGTGTTACCCATTGATTATGCAAGCCCTGGTCCATTCATTAATTGGGCAGGATGAATGCTCGGAAGCTTTCTAATAGACAGGACACATCCATTGATGCATTCTTTTTTTCTAATGTCTACAACCACGGACACAGTGAGATACACAGACATAGAAACACACGCCCTGTGAAACGACTTAGTAGAAACATTTCACTCCAAACCTCAAAACCGTCTTTCCTACCTATTCTCAGAACATGAGACAAAACCACAAACCCACACCAACACCCAAAAAGGCACCTGCTTCCCTCAAGTAGGTCTGTGACTATCCAGAGTGTCCTCTGACTTCTGGACCATACTATGTTCTCCCAAAATGGCCTGTCCTTTATCAGATCTGGTCTCCTTGGTCAACTCTGTGAAGTTGTCAGGAGCTAGTGGTGAGCCACTACCTGCTTTCTCAGGAATGGCCCCTCTTCAGAGCTTTTCTGGTATTTGGCCATTCTCACATCAGTAGGTACCAAGAAAGATTGACTCTGTCCTTGGTAAATCCAAACAAGTGAGCCCACAGGGACTGTGACTGAGACTGGCTTGGAAGCCTGGCTTCCTGGATCCCATGTTCAGAGAGTTCCATCACCACGGAAGTGAGGTGAGGTCACTTCCTTCAGGAACTGAATGAGTTCACTGGCTTGGCAACCACTTTGTCCTAACAGTTGCTTCCAAGGGTCACATGAGATGGTGGCTGCCCCAACTTCCTGTGACACTTTCACAAGTTAGATTGGTATATCAACCATAGGAACCTGGGAACAGCTCTCCACAGAGGCCTGGTTTGTTCCATCTTCTCTACATTAGGACGAGAGAGGCTGATTTGGACACAACCCTTCATCCTGGCCAGGTTGTTTGTCATGTAAGATGACTTTTACTCTCCCAGGTCCTTCATAGCTGCCTACATCTTCTCCAGAGGACATTTCTGCATGGACCTTTGAGGTTCTCAGCAGGTGGAAGATCCACTACATTCCTGTATTGTAAGACTAACTCTGTCCCTCCTCTCTGTAATGTTAGATTGAGGGGAAAGTGTACGGTTAGTGTTAATAACATTTTCGATTTGGTTAGGAATCATTCTGCTGGATGAATAATGGTATTGGGAACCTGTGATATGTATGAGAATATATAGGTGAAATACATGTATGAAAACAGAAATCTAGGTAAGTTTTGAAGCCCAGAAGAGAATTGGGCCCTTGATTGGGATACTTAGCTTTGAATTAGGTTCTGCCCAGATGTGTCAGATTAATCAATATTCAATGGCCTAGGACCTTGTACCTTGGATGATTGAATGTAGAAGAGAACATCCAGTCAAAAAGGGATAGTCGGTAGTTAAAGGTTAATAAAATAGGTACTTGTCACTTCCTGTTTCTCTGTATGCTTAACAAAACACTTTTGAAATCTTGAGAACTCTTTGCTAATCTTGTTCCCAGAATGTGCTCTCCCCAACTGCCAAACTGCAGAATGTACTCCCTCACCCGTGTGCACGCACACTGCCCACTCACCCGGACCCATCAATAAACTTTCCTCCCTGCCCTCTCCAAGAAAATTATATAAACTCTGCTTAAGGTGTTCTCAGGGCTCTCATCTCTTTTCAATTGAGCTCTGAGCCCCAGCATGCTGGACCCCCAATAAACCCTTTGCTGTTGCATGTGACAATCTCTTTGTGGTCTCTTCCTCCAAGGCTTGCCCGACCTTTTCATATGGAGGTTCCACTGAAATCCAGCAGCGGCGAATGTGAGACCCCATGTGTCGTGGCTTTCACTATTTGTGTATCTTTCATTATGGGACAGAGCACTTCAATGCCTCTGTCCCTGACCATTGATCACTGGCCCAAAGTCCACATAAGGGCTCAGAATCTTTTTTATTTAGTAAAACACTGGACCTGGAAGACGCTCTGTGCCTCAGAATGACCCACCTTTCGAGTCGGATAGCCTCTAGAAGGATCTTTCTACTTCCCACTAATTTAAAAAGTTAGAGATATTGTCTTTTAGCCAGGGCCACATAGCCATCTGGATCATTCCGCCATATATCTTAACTTTGCAGGACCTCTGCAAATCTCCTCCTCCATGGGTGAAGCCTTTCCTTACCGCTGCCCCTGCTCCTACTCCTTCCCCCATGATCTCTCAAACCCTCTGCTCTTCTTCCTTCTCCACCCTCTGTTCTCCCTGAGTCACAAGATTTGACTCTACTGGATTCTCCTCCCCCTCCTTATCCCCTGCCCTCTTCCCCCAATCCCCAACACCCTCTAAGTGATTCCCCTGCTGCTGACTCAGCCTCTCTGCAATTGGAGGAGCACAGCACCCTCCAGATAGCTCCCCAGTGGCACACACAGCCCTTCCTTCCCTTGAGGAAGCTGGCCCGGCTATAGGAACTCGCCAGCAGTGAATAGTTGAAAACACTGGAACTCCCATGATGCTCCCCCTCCATCCCTATGGGCCAAAGATTGACGACGGCCATGGGGGAAAAAATGCAAGCCTACCAGTTTTGGCCATTCTCCTCTTCAGACGTACATAATTGGAAATATAACAATCCCCCTTTTTCTGAGCACCCCACCTGGCACACAGGTCTGGTTGAGTCATTGATGTTTTCACACTAGCCTACTTGAGATGACTGCCAACAACTCATAGGGACTGTCTTCATGACAGGGGATCAAAATAGAATACTCCTGGAAGCTGGAAAAAAATATCCTCTGACCAGATGCGTGACTGACACAACTTCCCAAGATAATCAAAGCCAGCTTTCCTTTGAACCAACCCAACTGTGGCCCCCAAATCTTTGAAGGTAGGGAGCATCTGTTCACTTATCACCGGGCTCTAATAGTGGGTTTCCGTGCGGCCGCTAGGCGACCAACTAATTAGGCCAAGGTAAGAGAGATTATTCAAGGGCCTGAAGAACCTCTCTCTATGTTTCTAGAGAGAATTATGGAGGCATATAGAAGATACACTCCTTTCAATCCTCAGGCAGAGGATCAAAAGTCATCTGTCACAATGGCCTTTATTGGGCAAGCTGCCCCGGATATTAAAAGAAAGTTAAAATGCTTAGATGGATTACAAGATATGACTTTGAGAGATTTAGTCAGAGAAGCTGAGAAGGTATACTTTAAGAGAGAAACTGAGGAAGAGAAGGGAACAAAGGGAGGATAAAAGAAACAAAAGACAGACTAAGGCGCTGACTAAGGTCCTGGTCACAACAACAAATAGGCCAGAAATTAAGAAACAGGGAGACAGGAAGGGATACCTGGGCCCACGCCAGAGGCCACTCCTTGCCTCAGATCACTGTGCCTACTGTAAAAAAAAGGACACTGGGCCAAAGAGTTCCCTAGAAAGAGACAGCCACTCCTGCCAGCCATTCTGACTCTTGAGGATGACTCCAAAAGTCGGGGCTAACA
Source organism: Callospermophilus lateralis (assembly GCF_048772815.1). Taxonomy (NCBI): domain Eukaryota; kingdom Metazoa; phylum Chordata; class Mammalia; order Rodentia; family Sciuridae; genus Callospermophilus; species Callospermophilus lateralis. The sequence goes on along the minus strand of NW_027514385.1, from coordinate 1,129,863 downwards.
TCCCCTCCCGGAGCTCAGGGTAACTTTTGAAGTGTAGGGGACCCCAGTAAACTTTGAAGTGGATACAGGGGCAATATACTCAGCCCTCAAGGCCCCATTGGGCCATCTATCAAATAAAAGGTCTCTAGTTCAAGGGGCAAATGGCAGTAAGTATCGGGCTTGGACAACTAAGAGGACCATAGACCTGGGAAAAGGAAAATCCATCAATCCTTCCTAGTAATCACAGAATGCCTGGCCCCATTGATGGGCAGAGATCTGCTCACCAAGCTCTGGGCCAAAATAACTTTTAACCCTGAAGGCAACCAAGTGGGATTTCTAAATCCTTCAGTAAAAACTCCTATAGTCATGGCTCTAACTATGTCAGTAGAAAATGTACATCAACTCACTCAACTTTGTTCAAAGAAACTGCAGGCATTCCTGAAGGATCAAGAACAGAGTTTTCCACTGACCAAATCACAGCAAAAGGACTGAATGGGTAACAAAAGCCTGTCGGGTCCATCAATTGGTTTATGCTTACCCTTCCAAGCTTCCTGGAGGAAAGCACCTAGGAGGAAAAAGACCAGGACAATTCTGGGAAGTGAACTTTACTGAAATTAAGCATGCAAGGTATGGACTTAAATATCTCCTAGTCTTTGTAGATACATTTTCAGGATGGATTAAAGCCTTCCCCACCAAAAAAAAAAGAAAGAAAGAAAGAAAGAAAGAAAGAAAGAAAGAAAGAAAGAAAGAAAGAAAGAAAGAAAAAGAAAGAAAGAAAGAAACAGCACAAATGGTCGTCAAGAAGATCCTGGAAGATTTTTTTCCAAGATACGACCTGCCTAAGGTAACAGAGTCTGATAATGGACCTGCATTCATGACCCAGGTACGTTAGGGGTTAGCCAGCACCCTGGGGATTACATTGTGCTTATAGACCACAGAGTGCAGGACAGGTAGAATGAATGAATAGAACCATTAAAGAGACCTTAATGAAATTAAGCTTAGAGACCGACATAAAAGATTGGACAATGCTTCTGCCTTATGCAATGTTTCATGCAAGAAATTCTCTCTCTGTTTCTTTGTGTAACCTCACCCACTATGAAATTCCCTATGGGGCCCCTATTCCAGTAAGGGACCTAACCCCAACTCTAAGACCTAACGATCCCTTCCACACCACCATGCTTGACAGACTTACAGCTGTTGAAAGAACTCAGCGATACCTGTGAAAACAGCTGGCCACTGCCTACCAACCTGGAGATGAGGGGACTCCACATCAATATCAAGTAGGAGACTTTGTCTATGTAAGACAACATCAGGTGTCATCCCTGGAACCCCACTGGAAAGGACCATACCAGGTTCTACTTATAACACCTACAGTGGTAAAGGTAGACAGAAGCACTTCCTGGATCCTGGCCTCTCATCTCAAGCCTGCACCCTGTCCAGACTCTGCCTGGAAACTGGAAGAGACTGGTAACCCTTTCAAATTGTGCATTCGCCAGGTGGATGAAGCTATAGAGTCTCTCCTTGACCACCAGTAGTTCTAACCCTCATCAGCCCTTTCAGCAGCAATGGCTGATCACAAATCATACTGGAGAAGAAGTATAATCTATCTCACATATAGCCCACTTTGGGACCTGGTGGCCATTTCTCCACCCAGACATTTGTTAGCTGGCTATAGGTCTTTCCTATTAGGATATCCCTGATGAAGAGGATACCACTAAAATTCCATTAAATACCTTTTGTACCATAAATAATGGAAACAAACATTATGGATGTCGGGACAGGTAAGCCAGGTGCAGGTTGGCTAGCCTAGATTACTATGTTTGCCCGGCAGACAATCAAAGCCACAAACAGCAACAGCTGTGTGGAGGAAAAGCCAATTTCTTCTGTAAGTCATGGGGATGTGAGCATACAGGGGCTTCCTGATGGAACCCGAACTCCTCATCAAATTCTGTACACAGCATTGGCCATATGACCAATTAGATAACCAAAACCCATGGCCCCCAGAGGGGTCTCTAGATCCTCAAATACTGTGTGACTTTTTTAACTTCTGCAAGTGCTCAAAAGGGTAAAAGGAGATTCCCCTATGTGGAGGCCTTTTCCCTCCTTCGCTCACATCCTGAACTATGCTTCTCCAATAGATCCTCACCCTCAGCCTTCATCTCCAGACTATCTGCTGTCACTCCAAACTCAGCAACCTGATTTCTTCCCTTCAATTACTAGATCAAAAACCCAAACCAACACCGGTTCTCAGACCATTGCCCCCTGGCTGAGAAGCAGGTACTGAGGTACCCCTCCACCGACTCACTCCTCTCTTCTCTTGTCACTGCCCGCACTGGGTCCCACCAGGTCCTCTTTCCAGCTAACCCATAGCTCAAACCAGCTGAGGAGAGCCCTCAGACCCTTATCCAAATGTAATGAAAATGGCCTTTAAAGTTGCTCTTTCATCACTGAAAACAGGTTACTAAAAATTTAAAGTCCCTCACAGGCTTTGTGGATACTCACTCCCTTCTTCCCCTCTGCTCTACCTGTTCTACTGCTCAAGTTTTGTTGCTAGGAATATCCCAAACCCCTTTCCCATTATTCTTTTACATCTCTCCTTTCTCATTCTCAGATCCATGAAGCTGCTCTAAGCCCCGACTTCTCTGTCTCCCCCCTCTGTACCAGGCCCACAGAAAAGTTTTCACTGACCTTCTCCAGGAATCTTCACCATGGCTGACTTTAGGACTTTCAGCAAAAAAGTCCCTATAAACGATTTCAGTGTAGATAACCTTCCTCATTTAATGTTGCCCTGTTCCACTTGGCCACTGGCTAAAAATAATCAGCACTCCTAAGCTAGACACCCCCTTACTAGTTTTTCACAAAATATGTGAACAATTCCTCTGGCCTTGAACTGGGGCTTCACAGAGATGGCAACATTTCTAAGATAAAGAAGTTACCATCTGGGCTCCATGGTAACAGCTGGCAGGGGGAAAAAAAGAAAGGGAAGTAAAAGCTCTCCCCCACCCAGTTGTCCTTGAAAAGTTAACTTGCCCAGAACAGAGGAAAAAAAAAAACAGAAACAAAAACAGCTTTTTGTGAACTTCTGCAGAGTGTGATCTTCTTAGCCACTTCTCTTACATGTTGGGTACAAAATTCTGAAACTACCTAAACTTGGAATTCAGAAGATTAATTGATTACAACCGAAGCAATGCCCTCTGAATCTGGGTGCAACCAAATAGGACTGTTTCACTGTCTTTGGTGCTATCTTAGGTGCCTTGCCTTGTCCGTCCCTACAACAGTATAATTCTATATACTAAAACATTGTTGATGTTTTCATGAGATGAAAAACGGATGTGATTAATTGTGTAATGGTGCATATGTTACCCAGAATGCTCTATCATGACGCAGGTTCATTTGAAGATCGAATAGGTGGGACATACAACCCGGTTTCACTGGGAACATATGTCCCTCACTTTAGCCATCCTATAAAGAATAGGAGTTGCCACAAGGGTGGGCACAGGAACCACTGCCCTGGTCCATGGGACACAACAAATGACCCAGTTAGAAGCAGAAATAGACCAAAACTTAAATATATTAGAAACCTCCATAACAGCTTTGCAGGAATCTTTAACCTCTCTCTCTGAAGTTCTTTTACAGAACAGTTGAGGGTTGGACCTCCTCTTCATGAGTGAAAGGGACCTTTGTGCTGCATTGAGGGAGGAATGTTGTGTGAAGTTGTCAGAAGCCAGTGGTGAGCTACTACCTGCTTTATCAGGAAAGGCCCCTCTTCTTAGCTTTCCTGTCTTTTGGCCATCCTCACATCAGTAGGTACCAAGAAAGACAGACTCTGTCCTTGGTAAATCCAAAAAAAGTGAGACCACTGGGACTGGGACTGGGACTGGTTGTGCTTGCCTGGCTTTCTGAATCCCACGTTTAGAGAGTTCCATCACCCAGGACGTTATGTGAGGTAACCTCAATCAGGAAGTGAATGAAGTCACTGCCTTGGCAACCACTTTGTCCTAAGAGTTGCTTCCAAGGGTCCCATGAGATGGAGGGTGCCCCTACTTCCTGTGACATTTTCACACGTTGGAATGGTATATCAACCATAGGCACCCGAGAACAGCTCTCCACACAGGCCTGGTTTGGTCAATCTTCTCTACATTAAGATGAAAGAGGCTGATAAAGACACATCCCTTCATTCTGACCAGGTTTTTTACCATGGAAGTTGAGTTTTCCTCCCTCAGGTCCTTCATAGCTGCCTACAACTTCTCCAGGGTATCATTTCTGCATGGTCCTTTGAGGATCTCAGCAGGTTGAAGATCCCCTACATTCCTGTAGTGTAAGACCAACTTTTTCCCTGCTATTCTGTAAAGTTACAATGAGGGAACAGTGTATGGTTAGGGTAATAACAGGTTTTATTTGGGATAGGAATCATTCTGCTGGATGAATAATGGTATTGGGAACCTGTGATATTTACAAGAATATATAGGTGAAATATAAGTATAAAAACAGAAATCTAGGTAAGATTTGAAGCCCAGAAGAGCATTGGGCCCTTGATTGGGATACTTAGCTTTTAAATATCTTCTAAACAGATGTCTCAGATAAATCGATATACAATGGCATAGGACCTTGAAAATTGGATGATTGAATGTAGAAGAAAACATCCACTCATATAGGCATAGTTGGTAGGATTAGGAAGACAGTCAGTAGGTTTAGGAAGAAAAGTGAGTATAGGATTTGGACAAAAAGTTCTTTAGCAATAGGGTTTGCGGTAGAGAGTGAATGTAAATGTCACCACATGTGAAGAGTCAGACACAATGATGAACTGGGGAAAATATATGGGGAAGCAGATATCAATGGAGATATTAAGAAATCAGGCAAAGTATAAATTGAGTGATAGAATTAGACATTTTCAACAGGGTAGAGGTTGAGTATAAAATCTTAGAAAGAATCAAATATTTAGTCACCAATAGGATTGACATTTGAGAGAATTAGGCAATCTGGACATGGATATTGTTAGTAATCCATGCACACTTTCCATTTAGGCTTTGGCACAGTCATAAGTGTGAACTTTGCATTTTGTTTCCAGAATATTACTGTGATAAAGTGCATATGTAGATCAGGTGACATCAGTATTTCTTCCACCATTTCTGTGGGCAATATTTTGAAGGTGTATAAATTAGTATACGGTGTACAAATAGGTGTTCCCTGTGTCTAGGAATATAGATAAAATGAATGAATAGACCATACTGTGAATAAATAATATTACTGGTTCCAACTTTAAATATTGGATTGAATTGATATTTACAAATTTACAGGAAATCTTATATTGAGATACATACATTCATTACAACCATTTATACATCTAATGGTAATATTAGGTTTATGGTTTATCATGAAGAGTGTGTGAGTTTTGCTTTAAAAGTGATTATTGAAATCTAAAATAAAATGAAGTATCATGAAAAGACCAGTCAAAAAACATAGAGGAATACTTGTGTACTGAAGCAAGAAGTGATTAAAAGTGAAACAAAAGCCTATCAATTTGCAAAATTGTGAATGAAATATATATCCTATGATGTGCATAAACTGAAGAAATAGTCATGTAACAGTGTTGAATAAAAATGAAGGTCAAAATACACATCATGTCCCATAGGAATCTACTTGCATTGATGTTAAAGTGGGTCAGTTACTGTAGAAAAATTAGGACTTCTATGCACCATTCACTGAATTTTGATTTCAGTACTAGGATACAATATGTATTTAAGGTGGATGAATATTTCTGAAAATAACTTTGTGAACATTTGGTTATAAATCCACATTCATGAACATGAATGCATTTAGGGATTGTATAATAAGACACATATATTTTACATTCTGAAAAATCTGGAGAGTGTGTGTGTGTGTATATATATATATATATATATATATATATATATATATATATATATATATATATAAGAGAGAGAGAGAGAGAGAGAGAGAGAGAGAGAGAGAGAGAGAGAGAGAGGCATTAAAAGGTAGCAATATATATGCCAATCGAAATTCATCATGAAATATATAACATCCACAGATCCAAAACTATTCATTTTACTGAACATGGATTTATGTATTATATTGTTCAACTAGGAAGCTCACCCATAGTTTTAATTTTCAATTCCAACAACGTTTAGGAGGAGTGACCTCTTCTAAAAATTTGTATCTGCCAAGTCAGCCATCTAACAAAAATGTACATGTGATACCAGGTAGGATTCTATATGTACATTCAAAAATACATGTGCTGAATAGCCTACAGATAAAGGGAGATAGGAATTCACATATTTGTTAACTATAAAACACATGGAGAACTATTTCAATTTAAAATTGACTAGATTTATAACACCTACCCTTTATCATGCAAAAGGTAAATCCAACTATACACCATGCCTCTCTAAACTGCTTGTATTTCTATTCTGTTTGGGTTCTTTTTCTCCATCACTTTAGGATTGCTGCAATCTGGCTGGGCACAATTCAGGAGCCACTTGTCAAAAGAAACTAAAATTACTTTTAGAACCACACATGACTAAAAATTAGCTCCTCGGGAAAAACCCTCAGAGCCCAACTGCCACTACTGGCTTCCCACAAGCTCTCAACCTCCACACTCCTTCTCTTGAGGTCGATTGGCTGGGTCGTGTGGGCAGAGCCCAAAAAGTCCCACAATGAGCAGCTCCGTTGTCTGAAAGGGTGGGGAAACAGCCCAATGGCATTACCACAGAGGAGCCAATCAGCTAGATATTGCTGGGGCTGCTGTGAGCCAATCATCAGCTTGCAGTCTGAAAGGGTGGGGAAACTGCTCAATGAGCATCTCCAATGAGCATCACCGCAGAGGAGCCAATTAGCTTGATGTTGCTGGGGCCGCTGTTAGCCAATCATCAGCCGGCAGTCTGAAAGTTTGTTTGGCCCCTTGGGCTGTGCCTCTCAACACCTCCCCCTCTCTGTTTAAACAACAAGCAAGTGGCTTAGGGACCATGCCTGCCTTAGGTTGTCCAATAGTACATATGGTGCTTACCCATTATCGAATGAGCTGAACTCAAGGTATCAGCCTCCAGTCTTAGATTGGTACGGGCAATTGGATCTTACCCGTCACTAGCTACAGGTCCAGTATACAGTCACACCTGTGGAGAGGTCTTTGTACCAGCGGGGGGTGAGGTTCTTTGTCTCACCTCTGTTGGCCCCCAAATTTTAGCTGAACGACCATGACAGCAGAAGGGAGGAAGATACACCAAGCCAATTGACGGCTCCTTTTGGAAAAATTGTACCACCGATGACATCATCAGCAAAAATACCCCAACACTACCACAAGTCAATTCACCAACATATTGTTCACAATGCATGCAGGTGAGTTCACAATGCATACAGGTGATACATAGTCGAGGCAAGTTCTGCAAGCAGTTCAGTGATGGCTATTGCAGAAGCTGTAGATTGGTTTTATCTTTGTCTTTACAGGCACTGGGATGAAGATAGGAATTTTGGCAATAATGGCCAAAGAAAAATTATGTAACATTCCAGAAGGTACTAAAAGAAAACAATTTTCTTAACAATTTACATTGTCTTGAAGAGAATTATTAAATATAATGAAAAGAAAAGGTGAAAGTAAACAAACAGATCTGTTAACCTCCTTTTTTGTACACATTTTAAAACAATCCTCAACAGGTGTTTACCCAATTTAAATTAAAACATTTACATCAAGTGTATAAAAATATATTTGGATCCATTTTTTCATGAGCGCTCATCATATATGATATATGGACATACGTACATTCAAACATATAACAAAAAACACAAGTGTGCACACGTAATATAATACATACAACACATAACATAAGAGTAAAGGCCTTATAACATTTTACAGGTGAAATCTCCATTGCAATGTCTAAAAACTCTATAGTCCAAAAATAGAACTGATCAGCAAAACATTAACCTAGGTTTGTATGAGCTCAAAAACCAAAATAGAACTTCATGACATGGGAAAGGGTAATAATAAAATAGATATTGAAAAAAGCATCCTGGATTTGTCACAGATGTAAGAATAGCCAAACTGGAGTTCTGGATATCAGCTGTTATGGATTTGAGCCAAATCATATTCTTTTAATCTGTAGAAATCGCTTTAGTTAGTCTCTCTGGAATCCAAATCGGCTGCTGTTCTCCCTGTGGAAACACACAAACAGACCTCCAACTCCAGACAATTACTGGGTCAGGACATTTCCATTGTCCTGTTAGAATATCCTTCCAAAGTACCTTGGGCTTATGTACATTTTTTGGACACATATGCCTTTCCACAGGAATAAGCCCTGATGAATCCAAATTTCCAAAGTTTAGAGTAAAAAGGGTTATTTTAAGTTTATCTTTGGGGAATATATACCCCTTCCCAATTCTTTTTTTTTTTTTGTTTAATTAGTACGTTTTAATAGTTTGATGAGCTCATTTAACTATGCCTTGTCCCTGCGGATTGTATGGGATTCCTGTTATATGAGTAATGCAAAATGATGAGCAAAATTCTTTAAAAGAGGTAAAAGTATAACCAGGGGCAACATCTGTTTTTAACTGTTTTGGAATGCCCACAGTGGCAAAATTTTGTAAGCAATGAGCTATAACATCTTTAGTTTTTTTTCTCCGGCATGAAGGGAGTCCATCAAAAATTCAGAAGAAGTATCAACTGTAACATGCAAATATTTTAATTTTCCAAATTCTGGCAAGTTTGTGACGTCCATCTGCCAAATATGGTTAGGTATCAATCCTCTAGGATTGACTCCAAGATTAACTTGTGGTAAAATGGTCACACAATTTTGACATTGTTTTATTATTTGTCTAGCTTGTTCCTTAGTTATTTTAAAGCGCTTATGTATAGTATTAGCATTGACATGGAATTTTTTATGAAAATTTGTAGCTTCTTCTACTGTAGAGAAAATATGTATGTCATGCGTAGTTTTATCTGCTAAATCATTACCCAAACTAAGGGCTCCAGGCAATCCTGTATGTGTCCTGATATGCCCTATAAAGGACGGATCTTTTCTGTCCCAGATTAGACTTTGTATAGTGGAAAGAAAAGAGAAAACAGGAGAGGAAGGGGAAATTTGTTTCTTCCTAAGATTATATATTGAAACTCAACCCTGTTGAAAATGCATAATCATATCACTCACTTTATACTTTGCCTGATTTCATAATGTCTCTAAAGATATGTGGTTTCCTGCATATTTTCACCAGTTCACCATTGTGACTGACCCTTCACATGAACTTATGTTCACTTTCACTCTCTAACCACAACCCTAATGCTCCAGAACTTTTGTTCCAAATCCTATACTCACTCTTCTTCCTAAACCAACTCTGTACCTAATTCTACCTACTATCCGTTTTTGACTGGATGTTCTCTTCAACATTCAATCATCCAAGCAACAAGGTCCGATGCCATTGTATATCTATTTATCTGAGACATCTGTACACAATGTAAATCAAAGTTAAGTATCCCAATCAAGGGCCCAATGCCCTTCTGAGCTTCAAAATTACCTAGATTTCGGTTTTAATTCATATATTTAACCTCTATATTTTTATAAATATCTCAGGTTCCCAATACCATTATTCATCCCGCAGGATTATTCCTAACTCAAATCAAACATTTTATTAGCCCTAAGAATACACTGTTCTATCAACCTAAATTTAAAGAAAAGCAGGGACAGAGTTGGTCTTACAATACAGGAATGTAGGGGAACTTCCACCTGCTGAGAACCTCCAAAGTCCATGCAGAAATGAATCCTGGAGAAGATATAGTCAGCTATGAAGGATCTGTGAGAGCAAAAGTCATCTTCCATGGCAATCACCCTGGTCAGGATGAAGGGATGTGTCTGAATCAGCCTCTCTCTTCTTAATGTAGAGGAGAATGACCAAACCAGGCCTGTGTGGATAGCTATTCCCGGGTTCCTAAGGTTGACATACCATTCTAACTTGTGAAAGTTTCAAAGGAAGTAGGGGAAGCCTCCATCTAATGGGACACTTGGAAGCAACTATTAGGACAAAATGGTTTACAAGGCAGTGAATTTATTCAGTTCCTGAAGGGAGTGACCTCACCTCACTTTCTTGGTGATGGATCTCTCTGAACTTGGGATACTGGAAACCAGGCACATAGAGCCAGTCCCAGTCCCAGTCCCAATGGGCTCACTTGTTTGGATTTACCAAGGACAGAGTCAGTCTTTCTTTGTACCTACTGATGTTAGGATGGCAAAAGCAAGGAGAGCTCTGAAGAAGTGCCTTTCCTGAGAAAGCAGGTAGTGGCTAAACACTAGCTTCTGACAACTTAACAGAGTTGGTCAAGGAGAACAGAACTGAGACAGGACAGGACTTTTCAGGGGAAAATTGTATGGCCCACCAGTCAGAGGACACTCCGTAGAGTCACAGACCTACTTGGGGGAAGGAGGTGCCAATATGGGTGTGGTTTTGGGTTTATGATTTTGTCTCATGTTCTGAGAATAGGTAGGAAAGGTGGTTTGTTTTTTGTTGTTGAACTGTTTCTAGTAAGACGTTTGACAAGGCGAGTGTTTCTATGTCTGTGTATCCCACTATGTCCGTGGTTGTAGACATTAGAAAAGAGAATGCATCAATGGATTTGTCCTGTCTTGTAGAAAGCTTCCCAGCATTCATCCTGCCCAATTAATGAATGGATTGCAGCTTTCCTTAAGGATGGGCAACACCAACGATCTTAGTAATTTTCAATTTTCTTTCTGAATTCTCGCCAATCTCCAGAATAGGCTCATGGTTTTGTGTCCAAGATATGTACCACCTCCAAGCTCTGTGACATGGCCATGTACTGGATAGATGAAGGGAATGGCGAGCATCTCAGAAAACGCAGATATCAGTGTGACCAGTAAACTCTCAGTGGAGAAACCCTTCTTTGAGCCTTTTGTTTACATAATGTTCTGTTGCCTTGAATGTCAAGAAGTTCTTTGTTTCGGACCACCCCTTTGTGAAGCCTGAAGAAAACAGTTTTCAGATCTAAATGAATGGGCATAACCTGTGGCTCTTTGCTTACTTGCTTTGGAAATGGATGTGTCTGAATCCAACTCTATGCCCTGTGTGAGGCTGTGTCTTAGATTCTCTGCAACTGATAGATCTAAAGAAAGATCCCATGTGTGCATCCAAAACCAAAATGGCCAAAAGAGCAGTCATTGTGGGTGAAGTTTCTCTCCGTCCTCTGTTAGGTTCTTGACGTCCATCAAGTGAGAATTGGGATCCTTTGGGTCAAATGAGTTTTTCAAAGCACTGCAGATGTGGTTGGGTTTTCTTATGACTGAAATTCACATAAAGAATCTACACCTGACAGTCAGTAGGCCTCAAATTGCAGAAGAAGATCAGTATTAATGGCAGGTGTATTTGATCAATCCTGGTTCACTGGAAGGGTTTCCAGGCCACCCTGACTTTAGGCAAATTAGCGGCAAGGGAGCATGTTTTGGACACTGTCTTGGGCTATGCCCCTCATGGAAACGTCCAGCCAGAGGTTATGATGAGTGTCTATATGGAAGAAGATGAGGGCCATTGGGGAGTGTTTTGGTTTTAATTGTGGTCATTTGTGTGGCATTTGGAAGAGATGACTGGGTCCACCTGGGCTTGAACTCTGGTGTGATTCCCCTTAGAGACTGAGTTCTGGAACTGAGCTCAGAGAAGTATTGCCATTAATTGTGTTGGGATTTTATGAGACCACGCATAAGAGTCGCCCTTTAAACTGAGATCTAGCATTGAAGTGCTCTGTCCCATAATGAAAGGTCCACAAACAGTGAAAGCAATGACACATGAAACAGACAAGACAAGACAATAAAGACAGGCAATGGACGTCCAACACTGAGATCAGGACTGAGTAGCCGGCAATAACCAATGGGCTGGCAATACCGAATCCAAAACAAAATATCACTGAGTCGAGGAATCTATTATAACTAAATTTCCCAAGTCCTCTGGGGCGTCCTCCAGGAACGTGGCCTGTGGCTCTGTGACACGTCTGTCAGCCACTGTCGGAGAGAGCTCACACTCTTCATCAATAGCCATTTTTCCAAGTCCTAACCTGAAACCTGAAACCAGGAATAGGAGACTTACTTACCCCAAGAGTAGCCCGTTGGGGTCTCTCATCCGCCGCTGCCAGATATCAGTGGAAACTTCATGTGTAAAGGTCGGGCGTGCATTGGAGGAAGAGACCACCAAGAAACTGACTCATGAAACAGCAAAGGGTTTATTGGAGTTCCAGCATGCTGGGGCTCAGAGCTCACTTGAATACAGCAGAGAGCCCTGAGAAGAGCTTGAGCAGAGCTTATATACTTTCCTTGCCGAGGGCAAGGAGGGAAGTTTATTGATGGGTCAGTGGGAGTGGGCAGTTTGCATGCAACCAGGTGAGAGAGTAAATTCTGCAGTTTGAAAACTGGGGACAGCACATTCTGGGAACAAGATTAGCAAACAGTTCTCAAGATTTCAACAGTGTTTTGTTAAGCATAGAGAAAAACAGGAAGTGACAAGTACCTATTTAATTAACCATTCAATAACAACTATACCTTTTTAAATGGATGTTCTCATCTACATTCAATCTTCCAAGGTACAGGGTCCTATGACATTGTATATCAATTTACCTGAGACATCTGTGCAGAACGTAATTCAACGCTAAGTATCCCAATTAAGGGCCCAATGCCATTCTGGGATTCAAATCTTACTTAGATTTCTGTTTTCCTACATATATTTCAACTATATATTCTTATACATATCGCAGCTTCTCAATAGAATTATTCATAAACAGAATGATTCCTAACCCAAATCAAACATGTTATTAACCCTAACCCTACAGTGTTCCCTCAATCTAACTTTAAAGAAGAGCACGGACAGAGTTGGTCTTATAATACAGGAATGTAGGGGATCTTTCACCTGCTGAGAACCTCAAAGGTCCATGGAGAAATAAGCCATGGAGAAGATGTAGGCAGCTATGAAGGACCTGAGAGAGCAAAAGTCATCTTCCATGGCAAACAACCTGGTCAGGATGAAGGGATGTCTCTGAATCTGCCACTCACACCCTGTGAACTGCGCCACTTCACAGGTGAATAACGAGTTAGAACGACAAAAAATTATCTTGTTAGGATCTTACAGAAAAATGGGTGTGCACCGAAACCTAGAAGAATGATTTCCACCAATGAGGTCCGGTAATTGAGTCTCAAACACGAGCCAAATGTGTGACCGGAGATCCGGGCTGACAAATCTGTGTGGCCTGCCCCATGGCTAGAGACAGCAGGGCATTACCTAGAAGCGACCAGCCGGCAGGGAGAAACGTTGCTGCAGATTCTGTGGAATCCTGCTGGCTGACCTCCAACTGAGCCCCGGGCTGAGTTTGGGATTTCAAACGGGGAAGGAAGTGCTACAGTTCTATCCCCCCACAATAAAAACTCCACCAAGGAAACCAACGGTCACCATCTTGGAGAGCACAAGTAACCACCGCCACTCTCCAACAGATTGCAACAATAAAACAGGTTTGTGTTACTCAGCTCATCTCCCATACAGCAGGGAATTCACATAAAATCTCTCTTAGGCTTTCCATTGGAGAGATTATCAGAGAGAGCCTGCATAAAGACGTTGGGAAAACTACAGGCACCTCACCTTCAACTTCCCCTCCCATCAGCGGCGAAAACGAAACCTGTCTAGCCAGAGCTGGGAGAGGGGCAAGAGGAAAAAATCAAAACAATAGAGTGCCGGGGTTCCCCATAGACACCATCCACACCCAAGAAACGGCAGGCCCAGAGGACAGTATGAGCTGCCGAGAGGCATCACTCAGGGGAAATCTGGTCTAGCACGAGAAACCAGGACTAGCAGGAGATAACAGGGGACTAGAGGCCAGGCCCGCGTGACTGGGCGGCTGGAGAACGCCCGCCCACTGGTCACAAACAGTCCGCTGCTGGTGCGACTGGGTGGCTGGTGCCCGCCTGCCTACCAGCGACCAATCGCCCGCTGGCTGCACGTGCAACTGGGTGGCTAGAGATCTCCCGCCCACCAGTGACAGCCCACCCGCTGACTGTGTGACTGGACAGCTGGAGACCGCCCGCCCGCCGGCGACCGGGAGTTGAAAACAAACAGAGACAGATCAGTCCCAGCCCACTCCCATTTGAACACCCTGGCAAGGAGCCTGGGGCCCGCCATAGCAGACAGGTGACATCACTGGAGCTTGGCCATCGCAATTCCTTCCAAGCAGAATTCACTTTAGCAGGCATAGTCTACCAACACAAAGGAGAGACAACAGATATATTAAACCAAAACAAATCTATAGAATAGAGCAGAAAAACAGCAATCAAATAGAGATGGAAAACAACGTGAACATCATGAAAAAACAAAGGAAAAAAATGTGTACAAACAATGCAGGACAACTTAATTCTACAGGAGGACCTAGAATCATCAGAAACAGGGATAGGGAAAAAAACTCAAGGCTTACCTAACTCAGATGGAAAGGGATATTAGAGAATACATGAATCAGCAAGTACTAGCAATAAAAGTATATTTTGAAAATGAATTAAACAAATTCAAATGGCAAAGAACAAGCTTTACCAGGAGATAGAGATCTTAAAAAAAAACAAACAGTAATCCTAGAAATGCAGGAAACTATTAATTAAAACTCAAACAAGAATATTACAAATAGACTAGATCAAATAGAAGTCAGAACATCAGATAATGACGACAACGTTTATCAACTTGAAAAGAATATAGTCAACACAGAAAAGATGCTTAAGTCCCAAGAGCAGTCTATTCAAAAGATATGGGATATCATAAAAAAAACAAATTTCACAGTCATCGGAATAGAAGAAGCCATAGAGATTCAAACCGAAAGAATGGACAACATATTAAATGAAATAATTCTAGAAAACTTCCCAGAGATGAAAGATGGAATGGATTGCCAAATCCTTGAAGCCTACAGGACCCCAAACATTTAAAACCATAATAGACCAACTCCAAGACATATAATTATGAAGATAGCCAAAATACAGAACAAGGAGAGAATATTAAAAGCTACGAGAGAAAGGAGGCGGATTACATTCAGGGGTAAATCAATTAGATTAACGACTGATTTTTCATCACAAACTTTGAAAGTGAGAAGATCCTGGAACAATGTATTTCAAACACTGAAAAATAATGAATTCCAACAAAGAATACTGTATCCAGCAAAATTAAGCTTCAGATTTGACAATAAAATTAAAATCTTTCACAATGAATAAAAACTAAAAGAATTCACACCCATAACACCAGCACTGCAAAGGATTTTGGGCAAAATACTACAAGAAGAAGAATTGAAAAATAGTGCCCCAAACTAACAGTGGGAGGTATCTCAGTAAAGGGGGAGGAAAATAACCAAAAAGTAAAAACTAGCCAAACTAAAATAAATAAATAAATTAACATGAATGGATGTACAAATCATATTTCAATTGTAACCTTAAATGTTAATGGCCTAAACTCACCATTCAAGAGACATAGGGTAGTAACCTGGATCAAAAAAACAAATCCAACAATATGCTGCTTTCAGGAGACTCATATGATAGGCAAAGACATACACAGGCTGAAAGTAAAAGGTTGGGAAAAATCATACCACTCACAGGGCACACGGAAGCAAGCAGGAGTGGCCAAACTCATATCAAATACAATCAACTTCAAACCTACGTTAATCAAAAGGGATAAATAAGGACACTATATAACGTTAAAAGGAACCATCCACCAACATAACATAACAATTACCAATTTGTATGCAGCAAACAAATGAGCTGCCACACTCATAAAACAAACTCTTCTCAAGTTCAAGAGTCAAATAGACTACAACATAATAATTATAGGTGATGTCAACAGACCGCTCTCACCATTAGACACATCCTCTAGACAAAAACTGAATAAAGAAACTATAGAACTCAACAGCACAATCAATAACCTAGACTTAACCGACATATATAGAATATATCAACCATCATCAAGTGGATACACCTTCTTATCAGCAGCAGATGGATCCTACTCAAAGATAGACCATATATTAGGTCATAGGGCAACTCTTAGTAACTATAAAGGCGTGGAGATAATACCATGCACCATATCAGATCATAATGAAATGAAACTGGAAATCAATGATAAAAGAAGGAAGGAAAAATCCTACATCACATGGAAAATGAACAATATTCTACTGAATGATCAATGGGTTACAGAAGACATTAAGGAGGAGACAAAAAAATTCTTAGAGACAAATGACCATACAAACACAACCTACTGTAATCTATGGGACACAATGAAAGCAGTTTTAAGAGGAAAATTCATTTCTTGGAGTTCTTTCCTCAAAAAAAGAAAAAAACAACAACAAATAAATGAACTCACACTACACCTCAATAACCTAGAAAAGGAAGAGCAAAACAACAGCAAATGTAGTAGACGACATTAAAATAAGAGCAGAAATCAACGAAATTGAAACAAAAAATCATTGAAAAAATTGATGAACTAAAAGTTGGTTCTTTGAAAAAATAAATAAGATTGACAGGCCCTTAGCCATGATAACGAAGAGAAGAAGAGAGAGAACTCAAATTATTAACATAGGGGGTGAAAAATGCAATACCACAACAGACACTACAGAAATATAGAAGATAATTAGAAAGTATTTTGAAACCCTATATTCCAATAAAATAGAAGATAGTGAAGATATCAATAAATTTCTTAAGTCATACGATCTGCCCAGATTGAGTCAGGAAGACACACACAATTTAAACAGACCAATGACAAAGGAAGAAATAGAAGAAGCCATCAAAAGATAACCAACGAAAAAAAGCCCTGGACCGGATGGGTAAACAGCGGAGTTCTACAAAACCTTCAAAGAAGAATTAATACTGATTCTTTTCAAGCTCTTTCAAGAAATAGAAAAAGAAGGAGCTCTTTCAAATTCATTCTATGAGGCCAAAATCACCCTGATCTTGAAATCAGACTAAGACACTTCAAAGAAACAAAACTACAGACCAATATCTCTAATGAACTTGGATACAAAAATTCTCAATAAAATCCTGATGAATCGAATACAAAAGCATATCAAAAAAAATTGTGCACCATGATCAAGTAGGATTCACCCCTGGGATGCAAGGCTGGTTCAATATACGGAAATTAATAAATACTATTCACCACATCAATAGACTTAAAGACAAGAACCATATGATCATCTCGATAGATGCAGAAAAAAACATTTGACAAAGTACAGCATCCCTTTATGTTCAAAACACTAGAAAAACTAGGGATAACAGGAACTTACCTCAACATTGTAAAAGCTATATATGCTAAACCTCAGGCTAGCATCATCCTAAATGGAGAAAAACTGAATGGATTGCCTCTAAAATCTGGAACAAGACAGGGATGCCCTCTATCACCACTTCTATTCAATTTAGTTCTTGAAATTCTAGCCAGAGCAATTAGACAATAGAAATTAAAGGCATAAAAATAGGAAAACAAGAACTTAAATTATCACTATTTGTGGATGACATGATAATATATATAACAGACCCAAAAGGGTCTACAAAGAAACTGCTAGAGATAATAAATGAATTAAGCAAAGATGCAGGATATAAAATCAACACGCATAAATCAAAGGAATTTATGTATATCAGGAGCAAAACTTCTGATATGGAAAGGAGGAAAACCACTCCATTCACAATATCCTCAAAGAAAATAAGATACTTGGAAATCAACCTAACAAAAGAGGTGAAAGATTTATATAATGAAAACTACAGAATCCTAAAGAGAGAGATAGAAGAAGATCTTAGAAGGTGGAAAAATGTACCCTGTTCATGGATAGGCAGAACTAACATCATCAAAATGGTGATATTACCCAAAGTTCTCTACAGGTTAAAATGGATGCCAATCAAAATCCCAATGGCATTTCTTGTAGAAATGATAAAGCAATCATGAAATTCATATGGAAAAACAAAAGACCCAGAATAGCAAAAGCAATTCTAAGCAGGAATTTGAATCTGGAGGTATAGCGATACCAGAGTTCAAACTGTACTACAAAGCAATAGTTATAAAAGCAGCGTGGTACTGGTACCAAAACAGGCAGGTGGATCAGTGGTAGAGAATAGAGGACACAGAAATCAATCCACAAAATTACAACATTCTTATATATGATAAAGAGGCTAAAAGCATATTGGGAGATGGATAGCATCTTCAACAAATGGTGCTGGGAAAATTGGAAACCCATATGCACCAAAATGAAACTGAATCCCTTTCTCTCGCCATGCACAAAAGTTAACTCAAAATGGATCAAGGAGCTAGTGATGAAATCAGAGACACTGCATGTGATAGAAGAAAAAGATGGCTATGATCTACATACTGTGGGGTCGGGCTCCAAATTCATTAATAGGACACCCATAGCCCAAGAGTTAATAACAACAATAAACAAATGGGACTTACTTAAACTAAAAAGTTTTTTCTCTGCAAGAGAAACAATAAGAGAGGTAAATAGAGAGTCTACATCCTGGGAACAATTTTTTACCCCTCACACTTCAGATAGAGCTCTAATATCCAGAATATACAAAGAACTCAAAAAATTAAACAATAAGATAACAAATAACCCAATCAACAAATGGGCCAAGGACCTGAACAGACACTTCAGAGAGGAGGACATACAATCAATCAACAAGTACATAAAAAAATGCTCACCATCTGTATCAGTCAGAGAAATGCAAATAAAAACCACCCTAAGATACCATCTCACTCCAGTAAGATTAGCAGCCATTATGAAGTCAAACAACAATAAGTGTTGGCGAGGATGTGGAGAAAAGGGTACACTTGTACACTACTGGTGGTACTGAAAATTGATAAGGCCAATTTGTAAAGCAGTATGGAGATTTCTTGGAAAGCTGGGAATGAATGCACCATTTGACCCAGCTATCACCCTTCTCGGACTAGAGGGTCTTAACAGAGCGTACTATAGGGATACTGCCACATCAATGATCATAGCGCCACAATTCACAATAGCTAGACTGTGGAACCAACCTAGATGTCCTTCAATAGATGAATGGTTAAAAAACTGTGGCATCTATACACAATGGAGTATTACTCAGCACTAAAAAATGGCAAAATCATAGACTTTGCAAGGAAATGGATGGCATTAGAGCAGATTATGCTAAGCTAAGCTAACCAATCCTTAAAAAAATGCCAAATGTCTTCTTTGATATAAAGAGAGCACCTAAGAACAGAACAGGGAGGAAGAGCATGAGAAAAAGATTAACATTAAACAAAGACGAGTGGGGGGATAGAAAGGGGGAGAGAAGGGAAAGCATATGGAAATGGTAGGAGACCCTCAATGTTACACAAAATTACATATAAGAGCTTGTGAGGGGAAATGGGGGGAAAACAATGGAGAGAATTGAACAACAGCAGATGAGGTAGAGAGGAAAGATGGGAGGGGAGGGGAGGGGGGATAGTAGGGGATAGAAAAGGTAGCAGAATACAACATCACTATTATGCCATTATGTACAAATGTGAATGTGTAACCAATGTGCTTCTACAATTCGTATTTGGGGAAAAATGGGAGTTCATAACCCAATTGAGTCAAATGTATGAAAGATAATATATCATGAGTTTTGTAATGTTTTGAACAATCAATAAAAATAAATAAATAAATAAAGGTTTAAAATTGAGTGGCAAGAAATCAGCTAAAAAAGTGTTGAGATGCATTCATTTTGCTAAGCAGAAACTTTGTTTTGTGTAGTTGTATCTATCACAAATTTATTTTACCAGAAAACTGGCTTTTGAAAATACACTTAATTGAGATTAAAGGATAATCCACCTACCTTCATGAAAAATTCATAGCATTTCCTATATTTTTCATATTTCAATTTTTGGTAAATATTTTGTCATGGACCAGGTCTAGTCTTAGGCTATTCTTTCAGAATACTGCCTCATCTGATAAGTTGGTACAATGTGTTGGATTGTTCTTTTCATCTTTTATTTAATAGTTTCTAGCTGATAATGTGTATTTTTCATTATCTTTATTTGGACATACATACCCAACGATATCTTTGCATTTTATGTTTTACTGGGAAGAGACTCATCAAAAGCTCTGTATTATATGTATCAACAATCAAACATTTAGAGCATGCAATTATTCTTAATTTTGCATGAAAATATCTTTGTACCATTTACTTATAAAAATTTAGAACTATTAATAATGTCCCTACTGTAATAAGTAACTAATTACCAGAAAAATTAAACAATTCACTTTATATAAATTATGAATATGAAAAGTACTAAAATAAGTATTTGGCAATTAATGCATAATTGATAGAAATTGAAATCATAAGAAAGCCATTTAAAATGTCAGTGCATATGGTCCTTAAATAATAGGTTGTTCAAAAAAATTTCTCTAATTCATAAGATATAATATGCCATATTACAGCGTAACGTGATAAAAAACATTAAATTATCAATATTGATAATAAAGAATGATACCTTTTTTCTTAAATATGTTTATTTGATTTTCATTGTAAGATGTTAATTCTGGAAGACTTCAGAATTAAGAAAGTCTTGGTGTATATTATTTCTAACAGGCTAATCAAAGTACTTTTAAATATATATGTATATATATATATATATACATAATATATGTAATGCATATGCATGAATATAGACACATATGTATAATAAATGTATTGTAATATATCTATCAGGTGATTATAATTATTAAATTTTTAAAAAAAAATAGTGACTATAAAAAACAGTCTCAAATTTAAATTTCATAGCATACAACTGTTTGTAATGCCATGAGAGAAAAATAGATATGGAGGAAAAACGAAAAAGGAAGAGAGAGAAAGGGAAAAATGAGGAAGAAAGTGAGTAAAGAAGAGGGAGAGGCGTGTTCGATGTTAAGACAAAAGTGGAGCGGCTGGGTTTGTGATTCAGTGTTAACATGTTTGCCTAGTATGTGTGAGGAACTGGGTTCTATTCTCAGCACCACATACAAATAAAGAAAATGAAGATCCATCAACAACTTAAAAAATAAAAAATAAAAAACTAGAAATATTACTAAAATCCCAAGCATTTATGAATGTTAAATAATAAAATATATGTTACATAGCCTTATGTAATTTCTAGACTCCCCAAAAAAGTCATTAAATGTTGGATTATTAGTGCTATAACTAAAAATCCAT
Source organism: Callospermophilus lateralis (assembly GCF_048772815.1). Lineage (NCBI taxonomy): Eukaryota > Metazoa > Chordata > Mammalia > Rodentia > Sciuridae > Callospermophilus > Callospermophilus lateralis. Next base: position 1,108,708 of record NW_027514385.1, on the reverse strand, counting down.
TGCTCTTTCCTCTACATTCTGTGGCATTCTAGTGCTAAAATAAATTGTAGTATAACACCAAAAAAAAAAAAAATCCTAATATTTCTACAGTAACTGACCCAGTTTAACATCAATGCAAGTAGATTCCTATGGGACATGATATGTACTTTGAAGTTTATTTTTATTCAACACTGGTACATTTCTATTTCTTGAGTTTATGCACATTATAGGATATATATTTCATCCACACGTTCACAAATTTATAGGCATTTATTTCACTTTCAATCACTTCCTCCTTCAGAAAACATGTATTCCTCCGTTTCTGACTGGTCTTTTCTTGAAACTTCTTTCCAAACACATTATTTTCGATTTCCATTATCACATTTGAAGCAAAACTCACACACCCCTCATAATAAACCATAACCCTAATATTACCATTAGATGTACAACTGGTTGGAATGAATGATTGTATATCAATATAAGATTTCTTACTTAGTTTCAGATATCAATTCAATCCATTATTTAAAGTGGAACCAGTTATATTATTTATTCACAATGTGGTATTTTCATGCATTATCTCTATATTCATAGACACAGGGTACACCTCTTTGTACCCCCAACACTAATTTATACGTCTTCAAAATATTGCTCCCAGAAATGTTGGAAGAAATACCCATGTCACCTGATCTACATATGCATTTTATCACTGAAATATTCTGGACACAAAAAGCAAAGGTCACACTTATGATTGTATCAAAGCTAAATGAAAAGTGAACATGGATTACTAAAAACATCCATGTCCAGGTTGCCTAATGCTCTCAAATGAAAATCCTATTGGTAACTACAAATTAGTTTCTTCCAAAGATTATATATTCAAACTCAACCCTGTTGAAAATGTCTAATCCTCTCACTCACTTTATACTTTGCCTGTTTTTGTAATGTCTCTATTGGTATCTGCTTTTCCACAGTTCATCATTGTGACTAAATCTTCACATGTTCTGAAACTTACATTCACACTCTAATCGAAATCCTATTGCTAAAGAACTTTTGGTCCAAATCCTATATTCACTCTTCTTCTTAAAACCTACCTACTATCTTCCTAATCCTACCGACTATCACTTTTTGACTGGAGGTTCTCTTCTACATTCAATCATCCAGTTACAAGGTCTTATGCCATTGTATATCGATTTCTCTGAGACATTTTTGCAGAATGTAATTCAACGATAGGTATCCCAATCAAGGGCCCAATGATTTCTGGGCTTCAAATCTTACTTAGATTTCTGTTTATGTACATATATTTCACGTCTGTATTCTAATAAATATCACAGGTTCCAATAACATTATTCATCCAGCAGAATGGTTCCTAACCGAAAATGAAAATGTTATTAACCGTAACCATACACTGTTCCCTCAATCTAACTTTACAGAAGAGCAGTGACAGTGTTGGTCTTACAATACAGGAATGCATGGGATCTTCCACCTGCTGAGAACCTCAAAGGTACATGCAGAAATGATCCCTGGAGAAGATGTAGGCAGCGATGAAGGACCTGAGAGAGCAAAAGTCATCTCAATGGCAAACAACCTGGTAGAATTAAGGAATGTGTCTGAATCAGCCTCATTCTTCTTAATACAGAGAAGATAGACCAAACCATGCCTGTGTGGAGAGCTGTTCCCTGGTCCCTATGTTTGATATACGATTCAAACTTGTGAAAGTGTCACAGGATGTAGGGGCATCCTCCATCTCATGGGAACCTTGGAGGCAAATGTTAGGACAACGTGGTTTCCAAGGCAGTGACCTCATTCAGTTCCTCAAGGAAGTGACTTCACCTCACTTCCTTGGTGATGGAAGTCTCTGAACTTGGGATCCAGGAAGCCAGGCACCCAGAGCCATAACCCGTCCAAGTCCCAGTGGTCTAACTTGTTTGGATTTACGAAGGACAGAGTCAATATTTCTTGGTACCTACTGATTTGAGGATGGCCAAATGCCAGGAAACCTCTGAAGAGGGTCCTATCCTGATAAAGCAGGTAGTGGATCACCGCTGGCTCCTGACTACTTCACAGAGTTGGCAAAGTAGAGCAGATCTGAGACAGGACAGGCCATTTTGGGAGAACATAGTATGGCCCACCAGTCAGAGGACACTCCGGATATGACAGACCTACTTGGGGGAAGGAGGTGCCTTTGCGGGTGTGGGTGTGGGTTTGTGGTTTTGTCTCATGTTCTGAGAATACGAAAGAAAGGCGGTTTGATTGGATTGTAGTGAACTGTTTCTAGTAAGTCGTTTGACAAGGCGAGTCTTTCTATGTCTGTGTATCCCACTGTGTCCGTGGTTGTCGACATTAGAAAAGAGAATGCATCAGTTGATGTGTTCTGTCTAGTAGAAAGCTTCGCAGCATTCATCCTGCCCAATTGATGAATGGACTGCGGCTTGCCTCATGGATGGGCAACACCTACTATCTGCCTAAGTTCCTGTTTTCTTCCTGAATTCTGGCCACTCTCCCGAATAGGCACATAGTTTTGTGTTTAAGATATGTACCACCTCAAGCTCTGTTAAATGGCCATGTACTGGACAGCTGAAGGGAATGGGAGAATATCAGAAAACTCAGATATCAGTGTGACCAGGAAAGTCTCAGTGGAGAAACCCTGCTATGGGCCATTCTCTTACTATGTATCTGTTTCCCTGAATGTCAGGAAGTTCTTTGCCTCAGGCCACCCTCATGTGAAGCCTGAAAAAAAGAGTTTTCAAATGAAAATGAATGGGCATCACCTGTGGCTCTTTGCTTAATTTCTTTGCAAAGGGATGTGTCTGAATCACCCTTTGGCCCTGTGTGCGGTTGTGGCTTAGATTCTCAGCCCCTGATGGATCTAAAGAAAGATCCGATGTGTGCATCCAAAACCAAAATTTCAAAAAGATCAGTTATGATGGATGAAGTCTCTTGCCTTTCTTTGTTAGGTTCCTGAACTACATCAAGTGAGAATAGGGATCCTTTGGTTCAAATAAATTTTTGAAAGCCCTGAAGAAGTGCTTGGGTTTTCTTATGACTCCAATTCACATAAAGAATCTATACCTGACAGTCAGTAGGCCTCAAATTGGAGAAGCAGATCAGTATTAACTGCGGTCTTATTTTATCACTCCTGGTTCACATGCAGGGTGTCCAGGCCACCATGACTTTAGGCAAATGAGCGGCAAGGGAGCTTATTTTGGACACTAACCCATACCCTACTAGACTCTGACTAGTAATCCTAACATGATGGAGAATAATAACCCCAACAGAATAGAAATACAAGAAGTTTTGAGGATTCATGTTGTATAGTTGTACTTGCCTTTTGCATTATATAGGGTAGGAGTTATAAATTTAGTCAATTTTTAATTGAAACAGTTCTCCATGTGTTTTTAAAGTTCACAACCATGTGAATTCCTCTCTCCCTTTCTCTGTAGCCTATTCAGAACATGTATTTTTATATGCACATTTAGAATCCTACCTGGTATCACATGTACATTCTTGAGAGGTTGCTGACTTAGCAGATACAAATTGTCAGAAGAGATCACTCCTCTGAATGCTGTTGGAAGTGAAAATTCAAACTATGGGTGACTTCCTAGTTGAACAACATTATACATAAATCCACGTTTAGTAAAATTAATATTTTTGGCTCTGTGGATTATATATATTTCATGATATATATATATATATTGCTACATTTTAATGTCTGTTTGAGTGTGTGTGTGTGTGTGTGTATAGATAGATAGATAGATAGATAGATAGATAGATAGATATACACTCTCCAGATTTTTGAAAATATGAAACATATGTGTCTTATTATATACTCCCTAAATTCATTCATGTACATGTATGTGGATTTATAATCAACTTTTCACAAGATTATTTTCAAAAATATTCATCCACCTGAAATACATATTTGTTTCCTAGTACTAAAAACAAACTTCAGTGAATGGTGCATACAAATCCAAATATTTCTACAGTAACTGTCCCAGTTTAACATCAATGCTTGTAGATTCCTATGGGACATGATGTGTATTTTGACGTTCATTTTTTAACAAAACTGGTACATTATTATTTCTTCAGTTTATGCACATCATAGGATATATATTTCATTAACAAGTTCACAAATTTATAGGCATTTGTTTCGCTTTCAATAACTTCCTTATTCAAAACTCTTGTATTCCTCCAGGTTTCTTGTCTGGTCTCTTCATGAGACTTCTTTCCAAACTCATTATTTCTGAAATCCATAATCACCTTTGAAACAAAATTCACACACTCTTTATGATAATCCATAAGCCTAATATTAAAATAAGATGGATACCTGGTTGGATTGAATGATTGCATATCAATATAAGATTTCCTGTATATTTTCAGATATCAATTCAATCCATTATTTAAATTTAGAACTTGTTACATTGTTTAATCAAAGTTTTGTCTATTCATGCATTATCTCTATATTCCTAGACACAGGGTACACCCATTTGTAACGCCAGTACTAATTTATATATCTTCAAAATATTGCTCCCAGAAACGGTGGAATAAATACTTATGTCATCTGATCTACATATACATTTTATCACAGTAATTTTCTGGACACAAAAAGCAAAGTTCACACTTATGATTTTACCAAAGCCTTAATGGAAAGTGAGTATGCATTACTAAAAACATCCATGTCCAGGTTGCCTAACGCTCTCAAATGTGAATCCTATTGGTCACTACATATTTGTTTCTTCCTAAGATTATATATTTTACCTCAAGCCTGTTGAAAATGTCTAATCCTATCAATCACTTTATCATTTGCCTGATTTACTAATGTCTCTATTAATATCTGCTTTCCTACATATTTTCCACAGTTTATCATTGTGACTGACTCTTCACATGTGCTCACATTTTCATTCACTCTCTACCCGAAACCCTATTGCTAAAGAACTTTTGGTTTAAATCCTACACTCTCTCTGCTTTCTAAACCTACTGACTATCTTTCAAATAATACCGAGTATCCCTTTTTGACTAGAAGTTCTCTTCGACATTCCATCATCCAAGGTACAAGGTCCTATGCCATTGTACATCGATTTATCTGAGACATCTCTGCAGAACATAATTCAAAGCTAAGTATCCCAATCAAGGGCCCAATACCCTTCTGGGCTTCAAATCTTACCTAGATTTCTGTTTTCATTCTAATATTTCACTTTTACATTCTTGTAAATATTACAGGTTCCCAATACAATTATTCATCCTGCAGAATGATTCTTAACCCAAATCGAACCTTTTATTAACCCTAACCATACACTCTTCCCTCAATCTAAGTTTACAGAAGAGCAGGGACAGAGTTGTTTTTACAATACAGGAATGTAGGTCATCTTAAACCTGCTGAGAACCTCAAAGGTCCATGCAGAAATGATACCTGGAGAAGATGCAGGCAGCTATGAAGGAGTTGAGAGAGCAAAAGTCACCTTGCATGGCAAACCACCTGGTCAGGATGAAGGGTCGTGTCTGAATCAGTCTCTCTATTCTAAATGTAGAGAAGGTGGACCAAACCAGGCCTTTGTTGAGAGATGTTCCCGGGTGCCTATGGTTGATATACCATTCTAACTTGCGAAAGTGTCACAGGAAGTAGGGGCAGCCTCTATCTCATGGGACCCTTGGAACCAACTGTTAGGACAAAGTGGTTGCCAAGGGAGTGAACTCATTCAGTTCTTGAAGGAAGTGTCCTACCTCACTTTCTTGGTATTGGAACTCTCTGAAATTGGGATCCAAGATGCCAGACACCCAGAGCCAGTCCCAGTCCCACTCCCACTGGGCTCAGTTGTTTGGATTTACCAAGGACAGAGTCAGTCTTTCTTGGTACCTACTGCTGAGAGAATGGCCAAATGCCAGGACAGATATGAAGAGGGTCTTTCCTGAGAAAGCAGGTAGTGGCTCACCACTGGATCCTGACAACTTCACAGAGTTGGCCAAGGCAACCAGAACTGAGACAGGACTGGCCATTTCGGGGAACATAGTTTGGCTCAACAGACAGAGGACACACTGGAGAGTCAGAGACTTACTTGTGGGAAGGAGATGCCTTTGTGGGTGTGGGTGTGAGTTTGTGGTTTTGTCTCATGTTCTGAAAATAGGTAGGAAAGGTGGTTTGTTTGGTTTGGAATGGACTGTTTCTAGTAAATCGTTTGACAAGGTGAGTGATTCTAGTTCGGTGTATCCCACTGTGTACGTGGTTTTGGACATTAAAAAACAGAATGCACCAATGGATGCATCCTGTCTAGTAGAAAGCTTCCCAGCATTCATCCTGCTCAACTGATGGATGGACTGCGGTGTGTCTTATGGATGGGGAACACCTACTATCTTCCTAAGTTCCTGTTTTCTTCCTGAATTCTGGCCACTCTCCAGAATAGGCTCATGGTTTTGTGTCCAAGATATATACCACCTCCAAGCTCTGTGCCATGGCCATGTACTGGACAGCTGAATGGAATGGGAGAATCACAGAAAACTCAGATATCAGTGTGACCAGGAAAGCCTCAGTGGAGAAATCCTGCTTTGGCCATTCTCTTACCTATATTTCTGTTGCCCTGAATGTCAGGAAGTTCTTTCCCTCAGCCCACCCCTTTGTTAAGCCTGAAGAAAACAGTTTTCAAATGGAAATGAAAGGGCATCACCTGTGGCTCTTTGCTTAATTTCTTTGTAAAGGGATGTGTCTGAATCAGCCTCTTGGCCCTGTGTGCGGTTGTGGCTTAGATTCTCAGCACCTCATGGATCTAAAGAAAGATCCCATGTGTGCATCCATAACCAAAATGGCAAAAAGATCTGTTATGGTGAATGAAGTCTCTTGCGTTCCTTTGTTAGGTTTCTGACCTACATCAAGTGAGAATAGGAATCCTTTGGTTCAAATGAATTCTTCAATGCCCTGAAGAAGTGGTTGTGTTTTCTCATGACTCCAAATCACATAAAGAATTGTTACCTGACACTCAGTAGGCCTCAAATTGGAGAAGCAGAGCTGTATTAACTGCAGTCCTATTTTATCACTCCTGGTTCACATGCAGGGTGTCCAGGCCACCATGACTTTAGGCAAATGAGGGGCAAGGGAGCTTATTTTGGACACTAACCCATACCCTACTAGACTCTGACTACTAATCCTAATATGATGGAGATTAAGAACCCAAACAAAATAGAAATACAAGCAGTTCAGAGGAGTCATGTTGTATAGTTGGACTTGCCTTTTGCATTATATAGGGTAGGAGTTATAAATCTAGTCAATTTTTAATTAAAATAGTTCTCCATGTGTTTTTAAAGTTAACAAATATGTGAATTCCTCTCTCCCTTTTTGTGTAGCCTATTCAGCACATGTATTTTTATATGCACATATAGAATCCTACCTGGTATCACATGTTCATACTTGAGAGGTTTCTGACTTGGCAGATACTGCCGCGGTCCGGTTGGAGCAAAATAACCGGGGGGTGGGGGTTATGAATAACATGTGTATGTTGATATAGCAGGAGTGGAAGCCATTTATTGTAGGACAATAGAGGTATTTATACATTCCACCCAGGTTATCTAATTAACATAAACTAGATACTGCAGTCAACCAATCAGGAATCTCCACACTTAATGGCTCGCTTTTGTTACATCTCAAACCACTCCCTCTGGCATTTTGCCAGGCATCATCCAGACTTGTTTACACACTCTAACATTCCCCTGGCAAAATGCCAGGTGTTATTTTGACATGTTTACAGACTCTAACATTTCCCCCTTTTATTTAATTTAAATAAAGACCACAGTGGTTTTTACAGAAACACCATAAATAACCTGCTACAAACAGAAAGGGAGGATACAAAATGTCACAATACAAGCCAATTGATGAAGCACTTGGAGAAATAATACCAGCAATGACACTGTTAGCAAAGACACCGAGTTAAAATTTGTTATAGATTACAGTTTGTTGTCTCAGTCCAGGTAAAACAGTGTCTCAATAGATTAACTCACAGTTCAGGTAAACCACAGTCCAGGTATGTTCTGCAGGCAGCTAGCTTAAATCACAGTCCTGGTAAGTTCTGCAGGCAGCTAGCTTAAATCACAGTCCATGTAAATTCTGCAGGCAGCTAGCTTAAATCACAGCCCAGGAAAGTTCTGAAGGCAGCTAGCTTGATCCAAAGTCTCCTCCGTTTCTCAGCCGAAGTCTCCTCCGGTTTTCAGCAACACTGGAAATTCTTCCACCCTTGTCCTCACCGGCACTGGGATGAAGGCAGGAACTCCTACCACTGGCTAAAGAAAATCCTATAGTATTCCACCAGGTGCTAAGAAAACAACCTTCTGAAAAATTTAGTACATTATCTCAAGGTTTTTTACATTTGAAAAAAGCCTTAATAGTGCTTATTATTTATTATCTTCCGGGTGTGGGAGAACCATTGTAGCTTAGTTATTGGCATTGAAAATGACCAAACATCAGGGATCCAGTAGCATCTATGGCTGGCTGTAGCATCCTGGGCAGCCACAGATGGCCCTGGGGAGTGTCCAGGACTCAAACTGCCACGGGGCCCCGCTCCCCAGGCTGGGGGCGGGGAATTGCCGGCTGCCACTGCTTGAAAAGCCCTTGCTGCACAGTGACTGGCTTGAGCATGTGGCAGCCGAGGCGCCTATTCACACACACTCCGGAAACGAAAAGTATTCAGTAACAGCCTTTTGCTGAAACTTTTTTCCTGATAATCCTTCTTCTTATTAACTTTCTTTTTCTTTCTGATTAGACTTCCTGGGCTTCCATCAACACATGCCCTAATTGCACTTGTTTCCACTGGGGTGCCTCTTTCCATTATCAATTTACTTCTCACCCCTTCCTTATTTTCATCACAAAGACAATACAATACACTGAGATAAAACAAGACACAATCATACTGTATCAATCTTCTCCATTTTTTGAAATGACCGTTTTTCCTCTCCCCCTATCTGCCTAGGGATGAGCAGATTTGCTCCCATCCTATCTATGGATGGGCAGCTTTTATTCGTCACTTACCCCCAAGTGTCCCAGGGCTCCCTGTAATGGCCACCATCTGCAGCAGTCCCACTGCAGCAAAATAACGGGGGCAGGGGGTGATGAATAACTAGTGTATGTTGATACAGTAGGAAAGGCGTGATAGGTAGGAAAGGCTATTTGTTTGGTATTGAGTGGACTGTTTCTAGTAAGTTGTTTGACAAGGCAAGTGTTTCTATATCTGTGTATCCCACTGTATCTCTGGTTGTAGACATTAGAAAAGATAATGCATCAATGGATTTGTCCTCTCCAGGAGAAAGTTTAACAGCATTCATCCTGCCCAATTTATGAAAGGACTGTGGCTTGCCTTATGGATGGGCAACACCTACAATATTCCTAAGTTCCTGTACTCTTCCTGAATTCTGGCCACTCTCCACAACAGGCTCATGGTTTTGAGTCCAAGATATGTACCACCTCCAAGCTCTGTGACATGGCCATGTACTGGATAGCTGAAGGGAATGGCGAGCATCTCAGAAAACTCAGATAACAGTGTGACCAGTAAAATCTCAGTGGAGAAACCCTGCTTTGGGCCTTTTCTTACATAATGTTCTGTTGCCCTGAATGTCAGGAAGGTCTTTGCCTCAGGCCAACCCTTTGTGAAGCCTGAAGAAAACAGTTTTCAAATGGAAATGAATGGGCATCACCTGTGGCTCTTTGCTTAATTTCTTCCAAAAGGGATGTGTCTGAATCAGCCTCTTGGCCCTGTGTGAGGCTGTGGCTTAGATTCTCAGCACCTGATGGATCTAAAGAAACATTCCTTTTGTGCTTCCAAAACCAAAATGGCCAAAAGGGCAGTCATTGTGGTTGAAGTCCCTCGCCTTCCTCTGTAAGGTTTCTGACCTATATCAAGTGAGAAGAGGGATCCATTGGGTCAAATGAGTTCTTCAAAACCCTGCAGAGGCTAGCCCGTAATTGCTTGGGTTTTCTCATGACTCCAATTCACATAAAAAAATCTATACCAAACAGTCAGTAGGCCTCATATTGGAGAAGCTGGGCAGTACAAATGGCAGGCATATTTGATCACTACTGGTTCACAGGAAGGGTGTCCAGGCCACCCTGATTTTAGGCAAATGAGGGGTAAGGGAGCTTATTTTGGACACTGTCGTGAGCTTTGCCCCTTATGGAAAACCCCAGCCAGAGGTTATGATGAGTGTCTATATGGAAGAAGATGAGGGCCATGTGGGAGTGTTTTGGTTTTAATTGTGGTCATTTGTGTGGTGGTTGAAATAGATGACTGGGTCCACCTGGGCTTGAAGTCTGGTGTGATTCCCCTTACAGACTGAGTTCTGAAACTGACCTCAGAGAAATATTGCCATGAGTTCTCTTGGGATTTTAGGAGGCCACGCATTAGAGTCGCCCTTGGAAACTGAGATCAAGTCCCAGGGTGGCTTTCCACAGAGCATCGGGAATCTCAGCCAGGATATCACATGATTTTATTATGAAAGACTTGGCAGCCATAGATGAGATTCAAAACAAACATGGACCTCACACTCTAGACCTCAATGGGCCTGGGTTCATGTGATCTTTTGGCCACTCTTTGGGAAGCCTTGACTGTGAGAATTCTCCAGAGCTTTCATTGAAATGAGCTTCCATACCATTTAATGGTTCTTGAAAGAATTGAAACCTACAGTGCCTCCAACTTCATCCGTGAAAAATGCTAGATAAATACCAAGAAATTTTTGAAATTCCCATAACCAGGTGTCAGAGGAGAACATTTGGATGTCCTGTTGCTGATCAGGAGTGTTCCAGACAGTGGTTTGATTGACTGGGTTTCATGAAAATGGTGTAGAACTGAAATGCCAGTATGTTGGAGCCTGCTGAGTATTGGGCCCAGAACTGTGGTGTGCAGGTGTGGGATAAAACATTTGTGTTGGGGCCATTTGGATCTACCATTGACTTCCAAATGGCTTGTGACTGACATGGTGCAGCCAGCAGACCCTTATATGTAAAGGCATCTTGTTATATGGAGAGGTTTCAGGGCAATGTTACGAATCAGGTTGCTATCTTCAAGTGGGCAAGCTATGTGGGATAGAATCCTGGTTGGTGCATTCTCTTGCAGACTCTGACCGACCACACGTGACAGAACTACCTTCAGCACTGTGTCCCAGTTGAACTTCTTGTATTTCGTAGAGCAAATACCAAACTCCCAGTGCAGCAGCAAGAAACACCATGAATAGTGGAGGATGACTAAATGGGTACACAGTCCACACAGGGAGACCCTTAGCCTTCAGTGGCCACAGTTTACCTACAAAGAGAGAATTCAGCACTTTGCCTCATTTTCATTGGAAAATAAGAAACCAATTTCTTCAGGTCACATAGATGCAGAGCCAGCTTTGATGGTCTCACAACAAAGGAAGCTAAAGCTCCTGAAAACAACATATATTTCAAGTGCCCAACCTCAGAGGCAGTTTCTCAAAAAGTCGTTAGGCCAGCAGAGCTCCATGTTTGTGGAGTGTTTACCTGTTAGACAAGGATGCAAGAAAAGACCACTGACTCCAATTAAAATCAAATTAAACTAAGCTTATTATTTTCACCAGCCAGGCTAACTCTCCCTCCCAAAACGGCCGGAACAAGACAGCAACCCCAACTTACCTACAGCCCAGCTTTAAAGCCCAGAAAGTTACACAAAAGGGGGGTTAGAGATAACAGAACTCGGACAAGCATCACACTAATGGTAGTTTATATATATATATATATATATATATATATATATTTTTTTTTTTTTTTTGCTGGCCCCAACATCAGAATTTGTGAGGACCATTAGACCCTCAGAGATGGTCATTGTCTGTCCAGGGAAGGCCAATATTTATGATGTGTCGCTAATGTTTCACAGAGTGCTGCTATCTGGTCATAGAGCCAGACATGGGTGAGTTCAAGGCATGGGCAGGCATTCCAAGCAGGTTCAGAATTTGCAGTAATTTATAGTAAAGCCAAAATTATCTTATCATGGCTTTGTGGCAAGATGGCTCCCAATTTTAATAAAAGATCAGGTTGGGCCTATCATTCCCCCCTTTTCTTATGTGTTCTTTTCAAATCTTTGATAGATTAAGGGAAGTGCACTGAGGAAATTTAAATCCCTCAGGTAACAGTCTCCAAATTTCTAGAACTCACCCAAAACGGGTCTCCCTGATTTTACCTGACTTAATTAATTACGTATATTGATAGTCTATTTATTTTTGGCTCCATTGTTGTAAGAAGGGAGGCCTCACGCATTTTGGATTCTTCTGCGCTGAGAGAGGGTGACGTAAGGGTCATGGCATGAGGGACATGAGTTGCCTTTTAGAATTTAGTTGAGGGACATGAGTTGCCTTTTAGATTTCAGCTTGGTTTGAAGTCTGGTTGGGGAAGAACAGGTTGTAAAGTCATCTGGGAATGGGTTCTTCTATGAGAGTAACAAAAACCATGAGTAATGAATAAATGTTGCAGCAGCTGGAACATGTCACCGTATAGAAGTTCCCTCACCATTCTTTAATATCCTCAGTTATCAGGACTGTCAACTTAATATTTAATTTTTTGTTTTACAGTTGTCCCTCCCCATAAGATACAGTTTATTAATTTAATGTCATCTGATCTTGCAAAATCCTTTTTCTAGTATGACCTCTGTGTCTAATAGAGAAACCTTTAATTCTGTTACTCAGGGCTGGATAATCGTACTAGCAAACACCAAGCCTACCTCTGTAGGTTAGGAATATCTGTAGGCCCTAAACTAAATTTTCTGCCTCTGGCAGCTCCTCTTAATAGTCTCTTTTTATAGTTATCAGGCATTCCTGTCTGAGAATCCTTCTTTGTAACCTCCAGTCTTACTTATTTTGGGAGGCTAACATAAAGTGTATACCTTAAAATATTAATATTTGTTTTCTTGGCCGATTCATTTAACTTTAATTTTAAATCCTAATCTTAAACATCCAGCAAATAAATTTTAACAGCCTTATATTGAGAGTACTGGGCTTTAATATCTATAACTTAATTATTATTTATCTTTTCATTAATTGGGATTATGTATTATTCTGTCTGTCTTGTAGGTGATGACTTATTATCTTAAATTAACCCATGTTGTGTTATTAAAGCAACACTTCGGTAAAAGACTAACAGGGAATCTTTAGATCACTTATAAGCAAATTAAAAATAAAATTTTTTAACAAGAGTAAAAATACTTAGTTTCTGTAATAGCTACCCTGAATTTTTTGGCTGAGTTATACATTATATGCCCTGTTTGAGATCCTAGTAATCTTCACAGAAAAACAAAAGAACTTTTGAACATAACTTTAAATGAAATAAAATCTGACCTACTCCTTTTGTAGTCATTCTCACATGTAGTAAGATGGGACACAGTGCCTTATCTCAGGTAAGGCAGGCCTCTTTATAAATATTAAGTGTTTTAGTTCTAAAGCTGATCATTGTTTTTTAAATATCATTTTACAAAGTTTACATAAATTGTTTGAGGTCACATGAACATTATCTAACATCATATGACATCACATTTAAAACATGGATTAAAGAAAGGCTGAAAGATTTTAACCTTTACATATATTAGGCTCTGATTAACTTAAAAATACATTTAAATTGTTCCCCAATGAAAAAAGTAACATAAAACTTTACATATCTTATTGATAACAGGTAAATAAATCCCCAGTACATTTTTTTTACCATACAACTTCAGAATACCAGCTTGATATAATACTCTTTAAATGTTTCTAACTTACAGACTTGTATACCTGGAAGATATGAGCACATTAATAGCATCAAAATTACATTGATATTTCTAGATTAACCAAGTTTAGCTTTTAAAGAAATGGCAGTAGAGTGCTCTAAAATAACAGTTCTTATTTAATCAGTTGTTTAATTTTTATGGTTGCTTGCTCTAGAAAAAATAAAACTTAATAAACACAATGTTATGGGTAAACTTATGTTTTCAGAAATTTTTGTCTCTTTAACACATGACTGATTTTTACAATCTGATACAGACCTTAGTAAATCAATCGGGTATCTAACAAATGTACTCAAGAATGAGAAATTCCACATCAAATTTACTTTACTTATTTATTAAAATATTAGACAAATGTATTGAAGAGTGTAAACCATTTTTTTGTTGAAGGAAAAGTCCTAGAATCAAGGCATTTTAGACATTTTGTAGATATTAATATTTTATTAGATTTTTGAACACCTATAAAAACTTGTAAGCTTAAATTTAAAAACATTTATTTTTATCTGTTTATCCAATTTAAATTGAACAATTTTAATCACGTGAATTAAAGATCTTTGGATCCACTTTTTTTAAATTAATTTTTATTGTAGGTTGTTCAAAACATTACATAGTTATTGATATATTATATTTCACACTTGATTCAAGTGGGATATGAACTCCCGTTTTTACCCCATATACAGATTGCAGAATCACATCAGTTGCACAACCATTGATTTACATATTGCCATTCTGGTGTCTGTTGTATTCTGCTGCCTTTCCTATCCTCTACTATCCCCACTCCCCCATCCCCTCCCCTCTTCTCTCTCTACCCCCTCTACTGTAATTCATTTCTCCCCCCTCATATTTTTCCTCCTTTCCCCTCACTTCCTCTTGTATGTAATTTTGTATACCCCTGAGGGTCTCCTTCCATTTACAGGAAATTTCCCTTCTCTCTCCCTTTCCCACCCACCTCTCATCCCTGTTTAATGTTAATCTTCTTCTCATGCTCTTCGTCCCTACTCTGTTCTTAGTTACTCTCCTTATATCAAAGAAGACATTTGCCATTTGTTTTTGAGGGATTGGCTAGCTTCACTTAGCATAATCTGCTCTAATGCCATCCATTTCTCTCCAAATTCTATGATTTTGTCATTTCTTAATGCAGAGTAATACTCCATTGTGTAAAAATGCCACATATTTTTTATCCATTCGTCTATTGAATGGCATCTAGGTTTTGCTTCCACAGTCTTGCTATTGTGAATTGTGCTGCTATGAACATGGATGTAGCAGTGTCCCTATAGTGTGCTCTTTTTAGGTCTTTAGGAAATAGACCGAGTAGGGGAATAGCTGGATCAAATGGTGGTTTTATTCCCAGCTTTCCAAGAAATCTCCATACTGCTTTCCAAATTGGCCGCACCAATTTGCAGTCCCACCAGCAATGTACAAGAGTACCCTTTTCCCAACATCCTCGCCAGCACTTGTTGTTGTTTGACTTCCTAATGGCTGCTAATCTTACTGGAGTGAGATGGTATCTTAGGGTGGTTTTGATTTGCATTTCTCTGACTGCTAGAGATGGTGAGCATTTTTTCATATACTTGTTGATTGATTGTATGTCCTCCTCTGAGAAATTTCTATTCAGGCCCTTGGCCCATTTGTTGATTGGGTTATTTGTTATCTTATTGTCTAATTTTTTGAGTTCTTTGTATATTCTCGATATTAGGGCTCTGTGTGAAGTGTGAGGAGTAAAGATTTGTTCCCAGGACGTAGGATCCCTATTTACCTCTCTTATTCTTTCTTTTGCTGAGAAAAAACTTTTTAGTTTGAGTAAGTCCCATTTGTTGATTCTAGTTATTAACACTTGTGCTATGGGTGTCCTATTGAGGAATTTGGAGCCCAACCCCACAGTATGTAGATCATAGCCAACTTTTTCTTCTATCAGACGCCATGTCTCTGATTTGATATCAAGTTCCTTGATCCACTTTGAGTTAACTTTTGTGCATGGCAAGAGAAAGGGATTCAGTTTCATTTTGTTGCATATGGATTTCCAGTTTTCCCAACACCATTTGTTGAAGATGCTATCCTTCTTCAATTGCATGCTTTTAGCCCCTTTATCGAATATAAGATAGTTGTAGTTTTGTGGATTGGTTTCTGTGTCCTCTATTCTGTACCATTGGTCCACCCACCTGTTTTGGTACCAGTTCCCTGCTGTTTTTGTTACTATTGCTCTATAGTATAGTTTGAAGTCTGGTATAGCTATCCCGCCTGATTCACACTTCCTGCTTAGCATTGTTTTTGCTATTCTGTGTCTTTTATTTTTCCATATGAATTTCATGATTGCTTTCTCTATTTCTACAAGAAATGCCGTTGGGATTTTGATTGGCATTGCATTAAACCTATAGAGAACTTTTGGTAATATCGCCATTTTGATGATGTTAGTTCTACCTATCCATGAACAGGGTATATTTTTCCATCTTCTAAGATCTTCTTATATTTCTCTATTTAGGTTTCTGTAGTTTTCATTGTATAAGTCTTTCACCTCTTTTGTTAGGTTGATTCCCAAGTATTTTATTTTATTTGAGGATATTGTGAATGGGGTGGTTGTCCTCATTTCCATTTCAGAGGATTTGTGGCTCATATACAGGAATGTCTTTGATTTATGTGTGTTGATATTATATCCTGCCACTTTGCTGAATTCATTTATTAGCTCTAGTAGTTTCTTTGTAGACCCTTTTGGGTCTGCTAGGTATAGAATCATGTCATCTGCAAATAGTGATAATTTGAGTTCTTTTCCTATTTTTATGCCTTTAATTTTTTTCGTCTGTCTAATTGCTCTGGCCAGTGATTCGAGAACTATGTTGAACCGAAGTGGTGAGAGAGGGCATCCCTTAAAATTTGTTTTTATGAGTGCTTTTTTTATTATGAGCGCTCCTTATATATGTTAATTTCTGTATCATATATATGATTAAGAATATATATATATATATAGACATACAACAAATAACAAAAGTGTGCACACATAATAATAGTAAAGGCCTTGTAGCTTTTAGCAGGTGAAATCTCCATTGCCATGTTTTAAAAACTCCACAGTTGGTCAAAGATAGAACTGATCAGAAAAACATTAACCTAGGTCTGTGGGATCAAAATTATGAGTTAGAAAAATTAAAGGATCTAAGGAAAAAAATAAGAGTCCTAGAAAAAATATCTGACCAGTAATTAGTAAATACCATACTATTTACTTTTTTTTTTCCTTAAGCCTCATATCAGTCTCCTACTGATCTTGCAGGCTTCTTTCATTTGCATTTCAATCTAAGTCCTGGCTGAGGTCTGGAAGGAGCAGGAAAAAACTGCTATTCTGAGCAGACACCTCAGGCCTAATGCATTTTAACCATAATTTTCCAGATAGGATGTTGAAAATTTTGATACAAGCTTAAGACAAAATTTACAAAATTTTATATCTTTACATCTTGTGTTGTCAACAGATACCATACTATGATTTACTATCCTTGTCCAAATTAATGCACTGGTACACACAGTGACATTTTCCCAGGCTACCCAATTAAAAATTGGTGAAAAAAAAAAGACTGAATGATTGGAAAATTTCTTGCCAACTTGGAAGTAGAGTTCTTTAGTTTTCCATCCTAAGTATTTAAGTTCTCTGGCATGAATTATCTGAAATCATAAACTAAACAATTATCTCAATCTGACTTTTAACGGCAAGATTCTGCAATGCTTCAAAAACCCAATAAGCTACCAGATTGTTACAATAAAACATCATCATTTAGACACACATTCAGGTAAAATCATTCCCAAGAAACAATATATAATATCAACACATTATTGCACATGTCTTAAAGTGCCAGAAACAAAGACACACGACAGACAGAAAGGAGCTCCAGACTATGACTGACAGACAGAAGCCTTTAAAACAGAGCAGATAAGAGAAAAATCTCCTACACCAGTTGCACCACAGATGTCCCCACAAGGGGACCAGATGCTTTCACAGAGGAGCATCCTGAAATGTAAAATCAAGGGTCGCCATAGTGACTTTCCTGCATTTAGTGTCCCCTTTTTTTCCCTCTTTTTTTAGATGACAGAGGTGGCATTATCGTTAAATTGCAGGGAAAGACCTAGGGAATTCTCTGAAAAAATAAGGCTTCAGCAGCTGCTGGGAGTCCCTCAGTCCCTCCTTTTACTTACAGGATTTGCTCCTCTGTTTCAGTTCCACCACAAGCATGCTCCATCTCCTAACATTTCTGTAGTCAGCTCTCAAAAAGTTCCAGGGTGCGGGTGGGTTATCAAAATTTGTAACTTAAAGTTGGGTTCCTGAACTTGAAGCCAATTAATGCCAATTTAAAAATGAGGACAGGGTTTTGAGAAAAAGAAAAACGAAGGTTTATTGCTTTGCTAACAAAGATAAACACAGGGACTCTGCCAAAAGGTTGTGACTCTCTTTATCTGGAGGGACAAGGGATTTTAAAGGAGTTTCACTTATTAACCTGGGAGATACTCAGTTCTTAGGTCCCCCGCAGGCACTGCCCTCTGCAGTGAGTGTGCTCCAGGCAGCCAGCTAGGGGCTTCTATCATACTGCTTAACAAACGGGTGTAAAGTTCAATGCAGTTCCTTTAAACTCAGTCCAAAGGGTGTCAGGCTTACTTGCTTTATTTTCATGTCCGATATCCTTAAGTTTTCACCACAGAAATCACACAACAAAATGCACAAAAACAAACAAACAAAAAACATATAGAACACAGAACAAAACAAAAACAACAACAACAACAAAAAAAAAAAAAAACAGAAATCCGGCGCCGAAACAGGAAAACAGAGGAGCAATGCAATGTCTTCCTAAAGCTCCCCGTAGGAGTGCATGCGTGCCCGTTGGCACCTCTCTACCCTTCCAGATGAATTCCCTAGAGAACAGAACAGATGACAGAATGATTCTTGTTACTGTCCCAGACAGGAGTATATGTGAGCCTCCTCAGTCCACCTCTCTGTCATCAGAAGAGATCTCCCTTAACCGGATATCAGATGTTATAAAGGCACCAATTACCTATGGATGCCTCCTCCACCAGGTGCTTGCTAATAGTTTTAATGTGGTGGTTCACTGCAGTGCTCCCTGAACTGAAGGCTAACTCCAAGGCCTTGGACCATCTCAAGTTGCACAAACCCTAGAGTTGCTCTCAAGCTTGGAGCCCTGGAAGGAAGGCCAACTTCAGAATTTACAGCAGTCTGGTCTTGTGATCTTGTCCGGCAGGGTCATCTCACTGGGGAACTCCAAAATATTAGACCAGGAACGCATGTAAAGACCACTGACTCCTAGTAAAATCAAATTAAGGCAAGCTAATTATTTCAAAGGGAAAGGCTACCTCTCCCTCCCAAAATGTCGGGAGCAAGACAGCAAACCCACATTTCCTATAGCCCAGCTATATAGCCCAGAAAGATGCACAAAAAGGGGGTTACAGATAACAGAACTTTAACAAGCATCACACTAACGGTAGTTTACATTTTTTTTTAAGCTCACCCCAACATCAGAAATTATGAGGACCATTAGAGCCTCAGAGACTCGTTGTCTGGCCAGGGAAAGAAAATATTTATGAGGTGTCACTAAAGTTTCAGAGAGGGCTGCAATCTGGTCAGAGAGCCAGGCATGGGTGAGTTTAAGGCATGGGCAAACATTCCAAGCAGGTCCAGAATTTGCAGTAATTTATAATAAATCCAAAATTATCTTTTCATGGCTTTCTGGCAAGTGGGCTCCCAATTTTAATAAATGATCAGGTTGGGTCTATCAACCCTGTCCCTTACTTTTGGAAACTCCCCTTCCACATCCAAGCTTGTGAACTCCTGAGCATTTTCCATTCCAGATATGTATTCACAGATTTTCTAACTCTTCTCCTCTAATTGTGTATTACTTGGGGCGAATGTAATGTCAAGGCATTGTTCTGGATGAGAATGGGAAGATTTTTTGCATACACATTGGATTCATTATCTAATTTTTCATTCGAAATACTTAATCCCTGACACTAAAACCTACCCTACTGGACTCTGACTACTAATGCAAATATGATGGAGATAAATTACCCCAACAAAATAGAAATACAAGCAGTTCAGAGGAGGCATGGTGCATAGTTGGACTTGCCTTTTGCATTATGTAGTGTAGGAGTTATAAATCTAGCAAATTTTCAATTTAAATAGTTCTCCATGTGTTTGAAAGTTAACAAATATTTGAATTCCTGTCTCCCTTTCTCTGTAGCCTATTCAACACATGTATTTTTATATGCACATATCAAATCCTACCTGGTACCACACGTACATTCTTGTGAGGTGGATGAATTGGCAGATACAATTTGTGAGAATAGATCACTCATTCTAAACGCTGTTGGAACTGAAAATTCAACCTATGGGTGAGCTTCCTAGTTGAACAACATTATACATAAACCCATGTTCAGTAAAATGAATATTTTTGGATCTGTGGATGATATATATTTCATGATTAATTTAGATTGCCATATATATTGCTACTTTTTAATGTCTGTGTGTGTGTTTTATATATATATATATATATATATATATATATATATATATACTCTCCAGATTTTTCAAAATATGAAATATATGTGTCTTATTATACACTCCCTAAATTCATTCATATTCATATATGTGGATTTATGATCAACTTTTCACAAGATTATTATCAGAAATATTCATCCACCTGAAATACATATTTGTTTCCTAGTACTGAAAACAAACTTCAGTGAATGGTGCACACAACTCCTAATATTTCTACAGTAACTCACCCAGTTTAACATCAATGCGTATAGATTCCTATGGGACATGAAGTGTATTTTGACGTTAATTTTTATTCAACTCTGGTACATTACTATTTCTTCAGTTAATGCACATCATAGGATAAATATTTCATCCACAATTTATCAAATTGATAGGCATTTGTTTCACTTTCAATCACTTCCTGATTCAGAACACATGTATTCCTTAATGTTTCTTGACTGCTCGTTTCATGAGACTTCTTTCCAAACACATTATTTTCAATTTCCATTATCGCTTTGAAGCAAATCTCACACACCCGTCTTGATAAACCATTAAAGTAATATTACCATTATATGTATAATTGGTTGGAATTAATGATTGTATATCAATATAAGATTTTCTGCATCTTTTCAGATATAAATTCAATCGATTATTTAAAGTGTAATCAGTTATATTATTTATTCACAGTATGGTCTCTTCATGCATTATCTCTACATACATAGACACAGGGTACACCTCTTTGTACCCCCAATATTAATTTATATGTCTTCAAAATATTGCTCCCAGAAATGGTGGAAAAAAATACTCTGTCAACTGATGTACATAAACATTTTATCACAGTAATATTCTGGACACAAAATGCAAAGTTCACACTTATGATTGTACCAAAGACTAAATGGAATGTAAACATGGATTACTAAAAAAATCCATGTCCAATTTGGCTAATGCTCTCAAATGTCAATCCTATTAATGATTACATATTTGTTTCTTCCTAAGATTATATATTCATATTCAACCCTGTTGAAAATATCTAATACTATCACTCACTTTATACTTTGTCTGATTTCATAATGTCTCTATAGATATCTGCTTTCCTACATATTTTCCCCAGTTTATCATTGTGACTCATTCTTCACATGTGCTGACATTGACATTCACTCACTAACCGAAACCCTGTTGCTAAAGAACTTTTGGTCCAATTCCTATACTCATTCTTTTTTCTAAACTTACTTACTATCTTCCTAATCCACCTACTGTCCCCTTTTGACTGGATATTCTCTTCGACATTCAATCATCCAAGGTACAAGGTCCTATGCCATTTTATATCGATTTATCTGAGACATCTGTGCAGAACATAATTCAAAGCTAAGTGTCACAATCAAAGGCCCAATTCCCTTCTGGGCTTCAAATCTTACCTAGATTTCTGTTTTCATACTTACATTTCACCTATTTATTCTTGTAAATATCGCAGATTCCCAATACCATTATTCATCCTGCAGAATGATTCCTAACTCAAATCGAATATGTTATTAATCCTAACCATACACTCTTCCATCAATCTAACTTTACAAAAGAGTAAGGACACAGTTTGTCTTACAATACAGGAATGTAGGGGATCTTCCACCTGCTGAGAACCTCAAAGGTCCTTACAGAAATGATCCCTGGAGAAGATGTTGACAGCTATGGAGGACCTGAGAGAGAAAAATTCATTTTCCATGGAAAACAACCAGGTCAAAATGAAGGGATGTGTCTGAATCAGCCTCTCTCTTCTTAATGTAGAGTAGTTGGACCAAATCAGGCATGTGTGGAGAGCTGTTCCCGGGTGCCGATTTTTGATATACAATTCTTAGCTTGAAGTGTCACAGTAAGTAGGGGCAGGCTCCATCTCATGGGAACCTAGGAAACAACTTTTAGGACAAAGTGTTTGCCAAGGCAGTGACCTCATTCAGTTTCTGAATGAAGTGACCTACCTCACTTCTTTGGTGATGGAACTCTCTGAACTGGGGATCCAAGAAGCCAGGCACCCAGAGTCAGTCCCAGTCCCAATCCCAGTGGGCTCACATGTTTGTATTTACCAAGGACAGAGTCAGACTTTCTTGGTACCTACTGATGTGAGGATGGCCAAATGCCAGGAGAGCTCTGAAGAGGGCCAGTTCATGAGAAAGCAGGCAGTGTCTCACCACTGGTTCCTGAAAACTTCACTGAGTTGGCCAAGGAGACCAGATCTGAGAGAGTTTCCCAATACTATTATTCATCCCGAAGAATGATTCCTAACCCAAATTGAACATGTTATTAAACCTAACATACACTGTTCCCTCAATCTAACTTTACAGAAGAGCGGGGACAGTGTTGGTCTTACAATACAGGAATGTAGGGGATCTTCCACCTGCTTAGAAACTCAAAGGTCCATGCAGAAATCATTCCTGGAGAAGATGTAGGCAGCTATGAAGGACTTGAGAGAGCAAAAGTCATCTTCCATGGCAAACAACCTGGTCAGGATAAAGGAGTGTATCTGAATCAGCCTCTCTCTTATTAATGTAGAGAAGATGGATCAAACCAGGCCTGTGTGGAGAGCTATTCCTGAGTGCCTATGGTTTATATACCATTCTAACTTGTGAAAGTGTCACAGGAAGTAGGGGCATCCTCCATCTCAAGAGACCATAGGAAGCAACTGTTAGGACAAAGTGGTTGCCAAGGGAGTGACCTCTTTCAGTTTCTGAAGGAAGTGACCTCACGTCACTTCCTTGGTGTTGGAACTCTCTGAACTTGGGATCCAGGAAGCCAGGCACCCATTGCCAGTCCCAGTCCTACTCCTAGTGGGCTCACTTCTTTGGATTTACCAGGGACAGAGTCAGTCTTTCATGGTACCTACTGATGTGGGGATGGCCAAATGCCAGAAGAGCTCTGAAGAGGGGCCTTTCCTGAGAAAGCAGGTAGTGGCTCATGCTGGCTCCTGAAATCTTCGCAGAGTTGGCCACGAAGACCAGATCTGAGACAAGACAGGCTATTTTTGGGGAACATAGTATGACCCACCAGTCAGAGAATACTCCAGATAGTCACAGATGTACTTGGGGGAAGCAGGTGCCTTTGTGGGTGTGGGTGTGGGATTCTTTTTTTGTCTCATGTTCTGAGAATAGGTTAACCAGTACCCTGGTTATTAATTGGTAGTTACATTATGCTTATAGACCCCAGAACTCAGGACAGGTAGAAAAAATAAATAGAACCATTAAATAGACCTTTACGAAATTACTCTTAGAGACCTGCATAAAAGATTGGACTATGCTCCTGCCTTATCCACTGTTTCATGCAAGAAATACTCCCTCTGTTTCTTTGTGTAACCTCACCACCTGTGAAATTCTCTATGGTGCCCTTCCTCCAGTAAGGGACCTAACCCCAACTCTAAGACCTAAGGATCCCTTCCACACCCCCTAGCTTGACAGACTTAAAGCTCTTGAAAGAACTCATTGATATCTGTTCAAACAGCTGGCCACGGCCTACCAAACTGGGGACAAGGGGACTCCACTTCAATATAATGTAAGAGACTTCATCTACATAAGAAGACATCAGGTTTCATTCCTGGAACCCCGATGGAAAGGAACATACCAGGTACTACTTATAACACCTACATCAGTAAATGTATACGGAATCAATTCCTGGATCCATGCCTCTCATCTCAAGCCTGCGCTCTGTCCAGACTCTTGCTGGAAACTGGAAATGACTAGTAGCCCTTTCAAATTGTGTTTTCACCATATGAATAAGGCTATAGACTCTCCCCTTGGCCACCAGTAGTCCTAAACCTCATCAGGTGGTTCATCAGCGATGGCTGATCACAAATCCTACTAGAGAAGAAGTATGGTCTATCTCGCTTACAGCCCCCATAGGGACCTGGTGGCCATCTCTCCACCCAGACATTTGTCAGCTGGCTATAGGTTTTTCCTATTGGGATATATCTGATAAAGTGGATCCCACTAAAATTCTATTAAATACCTTCTGTATCATCGATAATGGAAACAAACATTATGGATGTAGGGACACGCGAGCAAGATGCAGGTTGGCTAGCCCAGATTACTATGTTTGCACGGCAGACTATCAAAGCCACAAAGAGCCACGGCTGTGAGGGGAAAAAGCCAACTTCTTCTGTAAGTCATGGGGATGTTAGCATACAGGGACTGCCTGGTGGAACCCAAACTCCCCATCAAATTCAGTACACAGCATTGGCCATATTACCAATTAGACAACCAAAACTGATGGACCCCAGAAGGCTCTCTAGATCCTCAAATTATGCATGACATTTTTAACTTCTACAAGTGATCAAAAGGGTGGAAGGAGATTCCCCTATGTGAAGACCTTTTCCCTCCTTCACTCACGTCCTGAACTATGCTTCTCCAATAGATCCTAACCCTCAGCCTTCTGCTCCAGACTCTCTGCTTTCACTCCCACCTGAGCAACCTGATTTCTCCCCTCCATTTACTAGATCAAAAAACCAAACCTCGGCCGGTTCTCAGACAATTGCGCCCTTGCTGAGGTATCAGGTACTGAGGTACCCCTCCACCCACTCAGTCCTCTTTTCTCCAGTAAGTGCCCAGAGCAGGTCCCATCAGGTCCTCTTACCAGCTAACCCAAAGCTCAAACCAGCTGAGGAGATCCCTCAGACCACTATCCAAGATGTAATGAAAGTGACCTTTAAAGTTGCCTTGTCATCACTGAAAACAGGTGACTAAGAATTTAAAGTCCCTCACAGGCTTTTTGGGATACTCACTCCTGTCGTCCCCTCTGCTCTACCTGTTCTACTGCTCAAGTTTTTGTTGCCAGGAAAATCACAAACCCCTTTCCCAATATTCTTTTACATCTCTCCTTCCTAATTCTCAGATAAACGGAGCTGCTCTCAGCCTTGCTTTCCACATCTTGCCCCTCTTCACCAGGCCCACAGAAAAGTCTTATATGACCTTCTCCAGAAGTCTTCACCATTGCTGACTATAGGACTTTCAGCAAAAGAGTCCCTATAAAAGAATTCAATGTAGATAAACTCCGTGTTTTCATGTCGCCCTGTTCTACTTGGCCAGTGGCTGGAAAAATCAGCACTCCTAAGCTAGACACCCCCTTACGAGTTTTTCACAAAATAAGTGAACAAGGCCTCTGGCCTTGAGCTGGGGATTCTCAGAGATGGCTACAATTCTAAGTAAAGAAGTTACCAACTAGGCTCCATGGTAACAGCTGGCAGGGAGAAAAAAAAAGAGAAAAAAAAAAGCTCTCCCTGTCCCAAGTGTCCTTGAAAAGTTAACTTGCCGAGAACAGAGGAAAAAATAACAGAAACAAAAACTGCTTTTTGTGAACTTCTGCAGACTGTGAACTTCTGAGCCCCTTCCCTTACATGTTGGGTACAAATTCTGAAACTACCTAAACTTGGGGTTCAGAAGATTAATTGATTACAACAGAAGCAATACCCTCTGAATCCGTTTGCAACCAAATAGGGCTGTTTCCCTGTCTTCGGTGCTATCTTAGATTTCTTTCCTTTTCCGTACCTACAACAGTATAATTCTATATACTTAAACATTGTTTATGTTTTCATGAAATGGTCAACAGATGTGATTAATTATGTAATGGTGCAGATGTTTCCCAGAGTGTTCTAGGATGATGCATGTTCATTTAAAGATCAAATCGGAGGGCATACAACCTGTTTCCACCAGGAACCTGTATCTCTCACTTTAGCCATCCTATTAGGAATAGGAGTTGCTGCAGGAGTGAGCACAGGAACCCTAGTCCATGGGACACAACAAATGACCCAATTAGAAGCAGCAATAGACCAAAAATTAAAGATAATAAAACCTCCATCACAGCTTTACAGGAATGTTTAACCTCTCTCTCTGAAGTTGTTTTACAGAACAGGCGAGGGTTAAACCTTCTCTTCATGAGAGAAGGGGGACTTTGTGCTGCATTGAGGGAAGAAGGTTGTTTTTATGCCGACCATACTGGAGTTGTATAAGAACCTATGAGTATATTAAGAAAATGCCTTTAAGAGTGTCAACGAGAGAGAGAGGCCCAAAAAGGGTGGTTTGAGTCTTGGTTCACACAGTCCCTCTGGTTAACTATGCTTTCATAAGCCCAGGCCTGTCCATTAATAATCCTCATATTATTGCTAACTGTAGGACCCTGTTGGCTCAACCATGTAGTTTCCTTTCTCGAAGCTCAAATTGGACAATTTAAACTTATGGTAATCAGACAACAATATACCCCACTAGGAGACATAAAATGTGACACCCTTCAATGATCACTTTCATGATTAAAAGTAACCAGAAGAAGAATTGGGGAATAAAAAGTTAATAAAATAGGTACTTGTCACTTCCTATTTTTCTGTATGCTTAATAAAACACTGTTGAAATCTTGAGAACTGTTTGCTAATCTTGTTCCCAGAATGTGCTGTCCCCAACTGCCAAACTGCAGAATGTACTCCATCATCCCGTTGAAAGCAAACTGCCCACTCTCCCTGACGCATCAATAAATTTCCCTCCCTGCCCTCTCCAAGGAAAGTATATAAGCTCTGTTTAAGCTGTTCTCAGGACTCTCTGCTCTATTCAAGTGAGCTCTGAGCCCCAGCATGCTGGACCCTCAATAAACCCTTTGTTGTTGCATGAGACAGTCTCTTGGTGGTCTCTTCCTCCTATGCCTGCCCGACCATTACAATATTCCAACTCTATATTCTTATAAATATCTCAGGTTCCCAATACCATTATTCATCCAGCAGAATAATTCCTAACCCATATCAAACATGTTATTAAACATAACCATACACTCTTCCCTCAATCTAACTTTACAGAAGAGCAGGCACAGAGTTTGTATTACAATACAGGAATGTAGGGGATTGTTCATCTGCTGAGAACCTCAAAGATCCATGCAGATATGATCACTGGAGAAGATGTAGGCAGCTATGAAGGACCTGAGAGAGCAAAAGTCATCTTCCATGGAAAACAACCTGGTCAGTATGAAGGGTTGTGTCTGAATCAGGCTCTCAAATTTTAATGTAGAGAAGATGGACCAAACCAGGCCTGTTTAGAGAGTTGTTCCCGGGTGCCTATGGTTGATATACCATTCTAACTTGTGAAACTGTCACAGGTAGTAGGGGCAGCCTGCATCTCATGGGACCCTTGGAAGCAAATGTTAGGACAAAGTGGTTGCCAAGGCAGTGACCTCATTCAGTTCCTGAAGGAATTGACCTCACCTCACTTCCTTGTTGATGGAACTATCTGAACTTGGGATCCAGGAAGCCAGGCACACAGAGCCAGTCCCAGTCCCAGTCCCAGTGGTCTCACTTGTTTGGATTTACCAAAGACAGAGTCAGTCTTTCTTGGTACCTACTGATGTGAGGATGGCAAAATGCCAAGAGAGCTCTGAAGAGGGGCCTTTCCTGAGAAAAAGGTAGTTGCTCAATGCTGGCTCCTAACAACTTTACAGAGTTGGCTAAGGAGGACAGATCTGAGAGAGAACATGCCATTTAAAGGGAACATACTGTGGCCCACTAGTCAGAGGACACTCCAAATAGTCTCAGAATTACTTAGGGAAAGGAGGTGCCTTTATGGGTGTAGGTGTAGGTTTGTGGTTTTCACTTGTTCTGAGAATAGGTATCAAAGGCGGTTTGTTTGGATTGAGTGAACTCTTTCTGGTAAGTACTTTGACAAGGCGAGTGTTTTTATGTCTGTATATAAAACGGTGTTCGTGGTTGTAGACATAAGAAGAGAGAATGCATCAATGGATGTGTCCTGTCTAGTAGAAAGCTTGCCAGCCTTCATACTGCCCAATTTATGAATGGACTGCTACTTGACTTACGGATGGGCAACATCTGCTATCCTCCAAAGTTCCTGTTTTCTTCCTGAATTCTGGCCTCTCTAAAGAATAGGCTCATGCTTTTGTGCCCAAGATATGTACCACCTCCAAGCTCTGTGACATGGACATGTACTGGATACCTGAAGGGAATGACGAGCTTCTTAGAAAACTCAGATATCAGTATGACCAGTAAAGTCTCAGTGGAGAAAGCCTGCTTTGTGCCTTTTGCTTACCTATTGTTTTATTGCCCTGAATGTCAGGAAGGTCTCTGCCTCAGGCCTCCCCTTTGTGAAGCCTGAAGAAAATAGTTCTCAAATTGAAATGAATGGGCATCACCTGTGGCTCTGTGCTTAATTGCTTTGGAAAGGGATGTGTCTGAATCAGCCTCTTGGCACTGTGTGAGGCTGTGGCTTAGATTCTCAGCACTAGATGGATCCAAAGAAATATCTCATGTGTGCATCCAATACAAAAATGGCTAAAAGAGCAGATATTGTAGATGAAGTCTCTCGCCTTCCTATGTAAAGTTCCTGACCTCCATTAAGTGAGAATAGTGATACTTTGGGTCAAATGAGATATTTAAAGCCCTGTAGAGGCTAGCCTATAGGTGCATGGGTTTTCTCATGATTCCAGTTCACATAAAGAATCTAAACCGCACAGTAATTTGGCCTCAAATTGGAGAAGCAAAGCAGCATTAACGGCATGCCTATTTGATCACTCTTGGTTAACAGGAAGGGTGTCTAGGCCACACAGACTTTAGGAAAATGAGGGAAAAAGGGAGCTTATTTTGGACACTGTTGTGGGCTGCGCCCCTCATGGAAACCTGCTACCAGAGGTAATGATTAGTGTCTATATGGAAGAAGATGAGGGCCATGTGGGAGTGTTTTGGTTTTAATTGTGGACATTTGTATCGTGGTTGGAAGAGATGACTGGGTCCACCTGGGCTTGAACTCTGGTGTGACTCCCATTAGAGACTGAGTTCTGGAACTGACCTCAGAGCAGTATTGCCATAAATTTTGTCGGGATTTTATTAGGCCACGCATGAGAGTGACCCTTGGAAACTGAGATCTAAGGCCAGTGTGGATTTCCACAGAGTACTGGGAATCTCAGCCAGGATATAACATGATTTTATTTTTAAAGACTTGGCAACCATAGTTGAGAGTCAAAACACACATGGAACTCACATTGTAGACCTCAATGGGTCTGGCTTCATGTGACCTTTTGGCCACTCTTTGGGAAGACTTGCCTGTGAGAGTTCTTCAGAGCATTCATTGAAATGAGCTTCCTCACCATTTAATGGTTCCTGAATTAATTGAAACCCATAGTGCCTCCAACTTCATCCTTGAAAAATGGCTAGATAAATACCATGAAATTTTTGAAATTCCCATGACCAGGTGGCACTGGAGAAACTTTGGATGTCCTGTTGCTGATCATGAGTATACCAGACGGTGCCTTGATTGACTGGGTTTCATGAAAATGGTGTAGATCAGATATGCCAGTAAGTTGGAGCCTGCTGAGCAGTGGGCCTAGAGCAATGTTGGGCAGGTGTGTGACACAAAATATGCGCTGGGGCCATTTCGATCTGCCATTGGCTTCCAAATGCCTTGTGACTGACAGGATGCAGCCAGCAGACCCTTATTTGTAAAGGCATCTTGTTATATGGAGAGTTTTGACCCTGTCCCTTACTTTTGGAAACTCCTCTACCACCTCCAAGTTTGTGAACTACTGATCATATTCCATTCCAGATTTGTATTCTCAGAATTCCTAACTCTTTTTCCCTAATTGTGTCTTACTTGGGGTGAAAGTATTGTCAAGGCATTGTTCTGGATGAGAGTGGGAAAAATTTTGTGTAGCACATATTTGCATACACATTGGATTCATTTTCCAATTTTCCATTCAGAATACTAAATCCCTGACACTAACATATACCCTATTAGACTCTGACTACTAATCCTAATATGGTGGAGTAAAATAACCCAAACGGAATAGAAATACAAGCAGTTCAGAGAAGGCATGGTGTGTAGTTGGAATTGTGTTTTGCATTATATTGGGTAGAAGGTATAAACTAGTTAATTTTTTTATTGAAAGAGTTCTCCATGTGTTTTTAAAGTAAACAAATGTATGAATTTGTGTCTCCCTTTCTCCGTAGCATATTCAGCACATGTATTTTTATATGCACATACAGAATCCTACCTGGTACCACTCGTACAATCTTGTGAGGTGGCTTACTTGGCAGATACAAATTGCGAGAAGACATCACAGCTCCTAAACACTGTTGGAACAGAAAATTAAACCTATGGGTGAGCTTCCTAGATGAACAACATTATACATAAATCCATGTTCAGTAAAATGAATATTTTTGCATCTGTGGATGATTTATATTTCATGGTGAATTTCGATTGGCATATATATTGCTACTTTTTAATGTCTGTGTGTATATATATATATATATATATATATATATATATATATATATATATATATATATACAGTCTCCAGATTTTTCAAAATATGAAATATATGTGTCTTATTACACACTTCCTAAATTCATTCATATTCATGTATGTGGATTTATAATCAAATTTTCACATGATTATTCTCAGAAATATTCATCCACCTGAAATACATATTTTTTCCTACTAGTGAAAACTAACTTCAGTGAATGTTGCATACAAATCCTAATATTTCTACAGTAACTGACCCAGTTTAACATCAATGCGAGTAGATTCCAATGGGACATGCTGTGTGTTTTGACGTTCATTTTTATTCAACACTGGTACATTATGATTTCTTCAGTTTATGCACATCATAGGATATATTTTTCATCCACAGTTTCGCAAATTTATAGGCATTTGTTTCACTTTCAATCAATTCCTTCTTCAGAACACATGTATTCATCCATGTTTCTTGACTGGTCTTTTCATGAGACTTCTTTACAAAACACATTATTTTCAATTTTCATAATCATTTTTGAAGCGAAACTCAGACACCGTTCATGATAAACAATAACACTAATATTAACAATAGATGTATAACTGGTTGGAATGAATGATTTTATATCAATATAAGATATCTTAAATATTTTCAGATATCAATTCCATCCATTATTTAAAGTGGAATCAGCTATATTATTTATTCACAGTGTGGTCAATTCATGCATTATCTCTATATTCATAGACACAGGGCACACCTCTTTGTACAACCAATACTTATGTATATGTCTTCTAAATATTACTGCCAGAAATGGTGTAAGAAATACTCATGTCACCAGATCTACATACACATTTTATCACAGTAATATTCGGGACACAAAAAGTAAATGTCACACTTATGATTGTACCGGAGTCTGAATGGAAAGTGAACATGGATTACTAAAAACATTCCTGTCCATGTTGCCTAATCCTCTCAATTATCAATCCTGTTGGTGACTACATATTTGTTTCTTCCAGAGATTATATATTCAAACTCTACCCTGTTGAAAATGCCTAATCATATCACTCACTTTATACTTTGCCTGATTTCATTATGTCTCTATTGATATGTGGTTTCCTACATATTTTCCCCAGTTCATCATTGTGACTGACCCTTCACATGAAGTTATGTTTACTTTCACTCTCTAACCAAAACACTATTGCGATAGAACATATATTCCAAATCCTATATTGACACTTCTTCCTAAACCTACTATCTACCTAATCCTACCGACTATCCGTTTTTGACTGGATGTTCTCTTCGACATTCAATCATCCAAGGTACAAGGTTCTATGCCATTATATATCTATTTTTCTGAGACATCTGTGCACAATGTAAATCAAAGTTAAGTATCCCAATCAAGGGCCCAATGCCCTCTAGGCTTCAAAATTACCTAGATTTCTGTTTTTATTCATATATTTAACCTCTATATTTTTATAAATATCGCAGGTTCCCAATACCATTATTCATCCCGCAGAATGATTCCTAACCCAATTCAAACATTTTATTAACCCTAAGAATACACTGTTCCCTCAATCTAAATTTAATGAAAAGCAGGGACAGAGTTGGTCTTACAATACAGGAATGTAGGGGATCTTCCACCTGCTGAGAACTTCAAAGATCCATGTAGAAATGAACCCTGGAGAAGATATAGTCATCTATGAAGGACCTGAGAGAGCAAAAGTCATCTTCCATGTCAAACACCCTGGTCAGGATGAAGGGATGTGTCTGAATCAGCCTCTCTCTTCTTAATGTAGAGGAGAAGGACCAAACCAGGCCTGTGTGGATAGCTATTCCCGGGTTCCTAAGGTTGACATACCATTCTAACTTGTGAACATTTCAGAGGAAGTAGGGGAACCCTCCATCTAATGGGACCCTTGGAAGCAACTATTAGGACAAAATGGTTTACAAGACAGTGAATTCATTCAGTTCCTGAAGGAAGTGACCTCACCTCACTTCCTTCGTGATGGATCTCTCTGAACTTGGGATCCTGGAAGCCAGGCACACAGAGCCAGTCCCAGTCCCAGTCCCAGTGGGCTCACTTACTTGGATTTACCAAAGACAGAGTCAGTCTTTCTTTGTTCCTACTGATATTATGATGCCAAAAGCAAGGAGAGCTCTGAAGAGGGGCCTTTCCTGAGAAAGCAGGTAGTGGCTCAAAATTCCCTTCTGACAACTTAAAAGAGTTGGCCAAGTAGACCAGATCTGAGACAGGACAGGACATTTCGGGGAAACATTGTATGGCCCACCAGTCAGAGGACACTCCGTAGAGTCACAGACCTACTTGGGGGAAGGAGGTGACTTTGTAGGTGTGGTTGTGGGTTTATGATTTTGTCTCATCTTCTGAGAATAGGTAGGAAAGGCGGTTAGTTTTTTTTTTTTTTTTTTTTGGAGTGCACTGTTTCTAGTAAGTCGTTTGACAAGGCGAGTGTTTCTATGTCTGTGTATTCCACTGTGTCCGTGGTTGTATACATTAGAAACGAGAATGCATCAATGTATTTGTCCTGTCTAGTAGAAAGCTTCCCAGCATTCAACCTGCCCAATTTATGAATGGGTTGCGGCTTTCCTTAAGGATGGGCAACACCTACTATCTTCCTAATTACCAATTTTCTTCCTGAATTCTTTCCAATCTCCAGAATTGGCTCATGTTTTTTTGTCCAAGATATGTACCACCTCCAAGCTCTGTGACATGGCCATGTACTGGATATCTGCAGGGAATGGCGAGCATCTCAGAAAACTCAGATATCAGTGTGACCAGTAAAGTATCAGTGGAGAAACCCTGCTTTGGGCCTTTTGCTTACATAATGTTCTGTTGCCCTTAATTTCAAGAAGTTCTTTGCCTCAGGCCACCCCTTTGTGAAGCCTGAGGAAAACAGTTTTCAAATGGAAACGAATGGGCATCACCTGTGGCCCTTTGCTTTATTGCTTTGGAAAGGGATGTGTGTGATTTAGCCTCTTGGCCCTGTGTGAGGCTGTGGCTTAGATTCTCAGCACCTGATGGATCTAAAGAAAGATCCCATGTGTGCATCCAAAACCAAAATGGCCAAAAGAGCAGTTCTTGTGGATGACGTCTCGCCTTCCTCTGTGAGGTTCCTGACTTCCATCAATAGGGATCCTTTGGGTCAGAGGAGTTCTCCAAAGCCCTGCAGAGGTGCTTGGGTTTTCTCATGACTCCAATTCACATAAAGAATCTTAACCTCTGAGTCAGTTGGCCTCAAAGTAGAGAAGCGGTGTAGTCTTCACAGCATGCCTATTTCATCACGCCTGGTTCACAGAAAGTATGTCCAGGCCACCCTGACTTTAGCAAATGAGTGGCAAGGGAGCTTATTTTGGACACTGTCTTGGACTGCGCTCCTCATGAAAACCTCCAGCCAGAGGTTATGATGAGTGTCTATATGGAAGAAAATGAGGGCCATGTCGAAGTGTTTTGGTTTTAATTGTGGTCATTTGTGTGTCAGTTGGAAGAGATAACTGTGTTCACCTGGGCTTGAACTGTTGTGTGATTCCCCTTAGAGACTGCTTTCTGGAACTGACCTCAGTGAAGTATTGCCATGAATTGTTTTGAGATTTTAGGAGGCCACGCATGAGATTCGCTCTTGGTATCTGTGATCTAGGCCCAGGGTGGCTTTGCACAGAAAACTGGGAATCTTTGCAAGGATATCACATGATTTTATTCTGAAAGACTTGGCAGCCATCAATGAGAGTCAAAACACACATGGACCTAACATTGTAGACCTCAATGGGCCTTGCTTATGTTACCATTTGGCCTCTGTTTATGTAGCCTTGCCTATGAGAGTTCTCTAGAGCTTTCATTGAAATGAGCTTCCTCACCATTTAATGGTTCCTGAATTAATTGAAACCCAGAGTGTCTCAAATTCATTTTTGAAAAATGGCTAGATAAATACCATGCAAGGTTTGAAATTCCCATGACCAGGTGGCACTGGAGAACCTTTGGATATCTGGTTCCTGATCATGAGTGTACCAGACAATGCCTTGATTGACTGGGTTTCATGAAAATGGAGTAGAACAGAGATGCCTGTAAGTTGGAGCCTGCTGAGTAGTGGGCCTAGAGCTGTGGTGTGAAGGTGTGTGATAAACATCTGTGGTGGGGCCATGTGAATATGTCTTTGACTTCCAAATGGCTTGTGACTGACATGCTGCTGCCAGCAGACCCTTATATGTAAAGGCATCTTATTATATAGAGGGGTTTCAGGGCAATGTTCAGAATCAGGTTGCTCTTGTCAAGGGGGCAAGCTATGTGGGATAGAAGCCTGGTTGGTGCATTCTCCTGTAAACCCTGACCCACCACACCTGACAGAACTCCCTCCAGCACTGTGTCCCTGATGAACTCCTTGTATTTTTTGAAGCAACACCAAACTACGAGTGCAGCAGCCAGAAACACCACGAAAAGTGGAGGATGACCAAATGACTTCACAGTCCACGCGGGCAGACACTTAGACCCAGGTGGCCAAAAATTGCCGACAAAGATAGAATTCATCACTGCTGCCTAATGTTCATTGGAAAACAAGAAACCATGTCCTCCAGGTCACATAGATGCCATTCCAGATTTGATGGTCTCACTACAAAGGAAGCTAAATCTCCTGACAACAACATATACTTTAAGTGCCCAAACTCAGAGGCAGTTTGTCAAGAAGTCTTTAGGCCAAAAGAACTTCATGTTTGTGGAGTGTTTACCCTATCCCTTACTTTTGGATACTCCTCTCCCAACTCCAAGGTTGTGAACTCCTGAAAATTTTCCATTCCGGATATGTATTCACAAATTTTCTAACTCTTCTCCTCTAATTGTGTCTTACTTGTGGTGAAGGAAATGTCAAGGCATTGTTCTGGATCAGAGTGGGGAGATTTTTGTGTAGCACATATTTGAATACACATGAGATTAATTTTCCTATTTTCCATTCGAAATTCTGAATCCCTGACACTTACCCATACCCTACTAGACTCTCACTACTAATCCTAATATGATGGAGAAAAATAACCCAAACAAAATAGAAATACAACCAGTTCAGAGGAGGCCTGTTGTATAGTTGGACTTGCCTTTTGCATGATAAAGGGTAGGTGTTACAAATCTAGTCAATTTTTAAATGAAAAAGTTCTCCATGTGATTTAAAGTTAACAAATATGTGAATTCTTGTTTCCCTTTCTCTGAAGCCTATTCAGAACATGTATTTTTAATGCACATATTGAATCCTACCTGGTATCACACTTATATTTTTGTGAGGTGGATGACATGGCAGATACAAATTGTGAGAAGAGATCACTCCTCCTAAACACTGTTGGAACTGAAAATTCAACCTATGGGTGAGCTTCCTAGTTTAACAACATTTTACTTAAATCCATGTTTAGTAAAATAAATATTTTTGCTTCAATGGATGATATATATTTCATGATGAATTTCTATTGGCATATATATTGCCAGTTTTTAATGTCTCTGTGTGTGTTTTTTGTATATATATATATATATATATATATTCTCCAGGTTCTTCAAAACATGAAATATATGTGTCTTTTATACACTCCATAAATTTATTCATGTTCATGTACTTGGATTTATAATCAACTTTTCAGAAGATTATTCCAGAAATATTCATCCACCTGAAATTCATATTTGTTACCTAGTACTGAAAGCTAACTTCAGTGAACGGTGCACACAAATCCTAATATTTTTATAGTAACTGACCCAGTTTAATATCAAAGCAAGTTGATTCCTATGGGACATTTTATGTATTTTGACGTTTATTCCTATTCAACACTGGTAAATTACTATTTCTTCTTTTTTTGCACATCATAGGATATATATTTAATCCAAAAGTTATCAAATTTACAGGTATTTGTTTCACTTTCAATCACTTTCTGCTTCAGAACACACGTATTCCTGCAGGTTACTTGACTGGTCTTATCATGAAACTTCTTTCCAAACACATTATTTTTGATTTTCATAATGATTTTTGAAGCAAAATATACACAATTTTCATGATTATCCATAACCCTAATATTTCCATTAGATGTATAAATGGTTGTAATGAATGTATGTGTATCAATATAAGATTTCATGTATATTTTCAGATATCAATTCATTCCATTATTTAAAGTTGGAACCAGTTATATTTTTAATTCTCAGTATGGTCTCTTCATGCATTATCTCAATATTCATAAACACATGGTACACCCATTTGTACCCCCAATACTAATTTATGCATCTTCAAAATATTGCTCCCAGAAACAGTGGAAGAAATACTCCACCTGATCTACATATACATTTTATCACTGTAATAATCTGGACACAAAATGCAAAGTTCACCTTTATGATTGTACCAAAGCCTAAATGGAAATTGACCATGGATTACTAAAACATCTATGTCTAAATTGCCTAATGCTCTCAAATGTCAATCTATTTGTGACTCCATATTTATTTTTCCCTAAGATTATACAGTCAAGTTCAACCCTGTTGAAAATGTCTAATATTATCACTCACTTTGTACTATACCTGATTTCCTAATATCTCTATTGATATCTGCTTTGCTACATATTTTACCCAGTTCATCATTGTGAGTGACCCTAAACATGTGCTGATATTGACATTCACTCTCTAACCGAAATCCTATTGTTAAAGAACTTTTGGTCCAAAGTCTATACTCGCCCTCATTTCAACACCTACCGACTATCTTCCTGATCCTACAGACTATCCCTGTTTGATTGGATGTTCTCTTCTACATTCAATCATCCAAGGTACAAGGTCCTATTTCATTGTATATCGATTTATCTGAGACATCTGTGCATAACATAATTCAATGCTAAGTATCCCAATCAAAGGCCCAATGCCCTTCTGGGCTTCAAATCTTACCTAGATTTCTGTTTTCATACTTATATTTCACCTATATATTCTTAAAAATGTCACAGGTTCCCAATACCATTATTAATTGAGCGGAATGATTCCTAACCCAAATCAAACATGTTATTAACCTTAACCATACACTGATCCCTCAATCTAACTTTTCAGAAGAGCAGGGACAGAGTTGGTCTCAAAATACAGGCATGTAGGGGATTCTCCACCTGCTGAGAACCTAAAAGGCCCATGCAGAAATGATCCATGGAGAAGATGTAGGCAGCTATGAAGGACCTGAGAGAGCAAAAGACATCTTCCATGGTGAATAACCTGGTCAGGATAAAGGGTTGTGTCTGAATGAGCCTCTCTTTTTTTCATATAGATAAGATGGACCAAAACAGGCCTATGTGGAGAGCTGTCTCTAGGTGCCTATGGTTGATATACCATTATAACCTGTGAAAGTATCACAGGAAGTAGGGGCAGCCTCCATATCATGGGACCTTTGGAAGCAACTGTGAAGGCAAAGAGGTTGTCAAGATAGTGACCTCATTCAGTTCCTGAAGGAAGTGACCTCATCACACTTCTTTGGTGATGGAACTGTCTGAACTTGGTATCCAGGAAGCCAGGCACTCAGAGCCAGTCACAGTCCGAGTCCCAGGGGTCTCAATTTTTTTGATTTACCAAGGAGAGAGTCAGAGTTTCTTGGTAACTACTGATGTGTGGATGGCCAAATGCCAGGAAAGCTCTGAAGAGGGGCCTTTTCTGAGAAAGCAGGTAGTGGCTCACCACTGGCTCCTGACAACTTCACAGAGTTGGACAAGGAGACCAGATCTGAGAAAGGACAGGCCATTTCAGTGGAACATAGTATGACCCACCAGTCATAGGACACTCTGGATAGTCACAGTCCTACTTGGGGGAAGGAGGTGCCTTTGTATGTGTGTGTGTGTTTGTGGTTTTGTCTAATGTTCTGAGAATAGGTAGTAGCGGCGGTTTGTTTGGTTTCGAGTGAACTGTTTCTAGTAAGTCATTTGACAAGGCGAGTGTTTCTATGTCTCTGAATCCCACTGTGTCCATGGTTGTAGACAGTTGAAAAGAGAATGGATCAATGGATTTGTGTTGTCTAGTAGAACGCATCCCAGCATGTATCCTGCCAAATTTATTAATGGTCTGAGGCTTTCCTTATCGATGGGCAACACCTGCTATCTTTCTAAGTTCCTGTTTTCTTCCTGAATTCTGGCCAATATCCAGAATAGGCTCATGGTTTTCTCTCCAAGATATGTACCACCTAAAAGCTCTGTGACATGGCCATGTACTGGATAGCTGAAGGGAATGGAGAGCATCTCAGAATACTCAGATATCAGAGTGACCATTTAAGTCTCATTGGAGAAACCCTGCTTTGGGCCTTTTGCTTACCTATTGTTCTGTTGACCTGAATGTCAGCAAGGTCTTTGCCTCAGGCCATCTCTTTTTGAAACCTGAAGAAAACAGTTTTCAAATGGAAATGAATGGACATCCCCTGTGGCTCTTTTCTTAATTTCTTTGGAAGGAGATGTGTCTGATTCAGCCTTTTGGCCCTTTGTGAGTCTGTGGCTTAGATTATCAGCACCTGATGGATCTAAAGAATGATCCCATGTGTGCATTCAAACCAAACTGGCCAAAAGAGCAGTCATTATGGATAAAGTCTCTCACCTTCCTTTGTAAGGTTCCTGACCTCCATCAAGTGAGAATAGGGATCCTTTGGGTCAATTGAGTTCTTAAAAGCCCTGCAGAGGCTAGCCCATAGGTGCTTGGGTTTTCTGATTACTCCAATTCACATAAAGAATCTAAACCCCACAGTCAGTAGGCCTCAAATTGGTGAACCGAAGTAGTATTAATGGCAGGCCTATTTGACCACTCCTGGTTCACAGGAAGGTTGTACAGGCCACCCTGACTTTAGGCAAACCAGAGGCAAGGGAGCTTATTTTGGACTGTCTTGGGCTGCGCCCCTCATGGAAACCTTTAGCCAGAGGATATGATGAGTGTCTATATGGAAGAATATGAGGGCCATGTGGGAGTGTTTTGGTTTTAATTGTGGTCATTTGTGTGGCAGTTGGAAGAGATTACTTGTAAGATTCCAGCAGACGTCGGAGGAAGAGACTACCAAGAGACTGGCTCATGCAACAGCAATGGGGATTTATTGAGGATCCAATTCAGTTCGCTGGGGCTCTGTGCTCACTCAACAAGCAACAGCGGCCCAGATCCCCGAGAAGAGGTTAAGCAGTGCTTCAGTACACTTTTTGGGTAGGCAGAGGCTTTATATATATCAGAGGAAATCATCTTGATCAGCCGGAAAATCGAACAACAACTCTCCAACTTGATTAGCACATTCATTGGTGGAATCAGGTCGGGCGGGGGTGATAGGTCGATCCTAAGGAGGGGGGTACATTCAAACTGATTGGTTTGGGCCCTGATATGCTTAGGTGCCAAGCTGCACAGGGTCCTAGATTATTAAACAACTGGATGGTCAGGGGGGATATTTAATGGGCAGTGAAAGGATTGTCCTAACAGCTACAGGAATTTCAGGTTTTAGGTTTAGCATGGGAACTTAACAATACCTGGTCCTTTACATTTTAACTCAGGCTTTGCAGCTTAGAAACTTTACAACACCCGCTATTTTACACTTTAACTTCAATTTCTTTTACCCTAACAGACTGGGTCCACCTGGGTGTGAACTCTGGTGTGATTCCCCTTAGACACTGAGTTCTGGAACTGAACTCAGAGAAGAGGTGTCATGAATTGTGTTGGGATTATAAGAGGCCACACATGAGAGTTGCCCTTGGAAACTGAGATCTAGGCCCAGGGTGGCTTTCCACAGAGCATTGGAAATTTCAGCCAGGATATCACATGATTTTATTCTGAATGACTTGGCAGCCATAGTTGAGAGTCAAAACACACATGAAACTCACACTGTAGACCTCAATGGGCCTGGTTTCATGTGACCTTTTGGCCACTCTTTGAGAAGCCTTGTCTGTGAGAGTTCTATAGAGATTTCATTGAAATCAGATTTCTCAAAATTTAAAGGTTCCTGAATGAATTGAAACCCACAGTGCCTCCAACTTCATCCTTGAAAAATGGCTAGATAAATACCATGAAATTTTTGAAATTCCCAGGACCAGGTACCACTGGAGAAAGTTTGGATGTCCGGTTTCTGATCATGAGTATAACAGAAAGTGCCTTGATTCACTGGGTTTCATGCAAATGGTGTAGAACAGAGATGCCAGTAAGTTGGAGCCTTCTGAGTAGTGGGCCTAGAGCAGTGGAGGGCAGGTGTGTGATAAAACATCTGTGGTGGGGCCATGGGGATCTTCCATTGTCTTCCAAATGGCTTGTGACTGACATGATGCAGCCAGCAGACCCTTATATGTAAAGGCATCTTGTTATTTGGAGAGGTTTCAGGGCAATGTTCAGAATCAGGATGTTATGGTCAAGGGAAAAGCTATGTGGGATAGAAGCATGGTTGGTGCATTCTCTTGCAGACCCTTACCCACCACAGGTGACAGAACTCCCTCCAGCACTGTACCAGGTGAACTACTTGTATTTCGTGAAGCAAATAACAAACTCCCAGTGCAGCAGTAAGAAATACCACGAAAAGTGGAGGATGACCAAATGGCTTCACAGTCCACACAGAGAGAAACTTAGCCCCCAGTGGACACTGTTAACCTACATAGAGAGAAATCAGCACTGCTGCCTCATGTTCAGTGGAAAATAAGAAACTATGTCCTCCAGGTCACATACATGCACACCCAGCTTTGATGGTCTCACTACAAAGGAAGCTCCTGACAAATACTTATATTTCAAGTGCGCAACCTCAGAGGCAGTTTCTCAAGAAGTCTTTAGGCCAGCAGAGCTCCATGTTTGTTGAGTGTTTACCCTGTCCCTTACTTTTGGAAACTCCTCTACCACCTCCAAGGTTGTGAACTCCTGAGCGTATTCCATTCCAGATATGTATTCACAGAATTTTTAACTCTTCTCCTCTAATTGTGTCTTACTTCAGGCGAGGGTAATGTCAAGGCATTTTTCTGTATGAGAGTGCAAAAATTTGTGTGCAGCATTTATTTGAAATACTGAATCCCTGACATTAACCCATATCCTAATAGACTCTGACTACTAATCCTAATATGATGGAGAAAAATAACTCAAACAAAATAGAAATACAAGCATTTCATAGGAGGCATGGTGTATAGTTGGACTTGCCTTTTGCATTATATAGGGTAGGAGTAATAAATCTAGTCAATTTTTAATTGAAATAGTTTTCCATGTGTTTTTAAAGTTAACAAATATGTAAATTACTGTCTCCCATTCTCTCTAGCTTATTCAGAACATGTGTTTTTATATGCACATATAGAATCCTACCTGGTTATCACACATACAGTCTCATGAGGAGGCTGATTGGCAGATACAAATTGTGAGAAATGACCACTCCTCGTAAACGCTGTTGGAACTGAAAATACAACCCATGGGTGAGCTTCCTATTTGAACAACCTTATACAAAAATCCATGTTCAGTGAAATTAATATTTTTGGATCTGATGATGATATATATTTCACGATAAATTTCGATTGGCATATATATTGCAATTTTTAATGTCTCTCTCTCTCTGTGTGTGTATATATATATATATAAGTATATATATACACATAAATATATATATATATGCACTCTGTCTAGATTTTTCAAAATATGAAACATGTGTCTTATTGTAGACTCCCTAAATTCATTTATATTCATGTATGTGGATTTATAATCAACTTTTCACAAGATTATTCTCAGAAATACTCATCCACCTAAAATACATCCTTGTTTCCTAGTACTGAAAACTAACTTCGTTGAATGGTGCATACATATCCTAACATTTCTACAGTAACTGACCCTGTTTAACATCAATTCAAGTAGATTACTATGGGACATGATGTGTATTTTGAAGTTCATTTTTATTCAACACTGGTACATTGCTATTTCTTCAGTTTATGCACATCATAGGATACATATTTCATCCACAAGTTAGCAAATTGATAGGCATTTGTTTCACTTTCAGTCACTTCCTGCTTCAGAACACATGTATTTCTCCATGTTTCTTGACTGATATTTTCATGAGACTTCTTTCCAAACACATTATTTTCGATTTCCGTAATCACTTTTGAAGCAAAACCCACACACCTTTCATGATAACCCGTAACCCTAATATTACCATTAGATGTATAACTCGTTGGAATGAATGACTGTATATCAATATTAGATTTCTTATATATTTTCAGATATCAATTCAATCCATTATTTAAAGTGGAACCAGTTATATTATTTATTCACATGATGGTCAATTGATGCATTATCAATATATT
The DNA here is from genome assembly GCF_048772815.1 of Callospermophilus lateralis. Lineage (NCBI taxonomy): Eukaryota > Metazoa > Chordata > Mammalia > Rodentia > Sciuridae > Callospermophilus > Callospermophilus lateralis. Next base: position 1,065,976 of record NW_027514385.1, on the reverse strand, counting down.
CTATGACACAGGGTATACCCTTTTTACCCCCAATACTAATTTATATTTCTTCAAAATAGTGCTCCCAGAAATGGTGGAAGAAATACCCATGTCACCTGATCTACATATACATTTTATCACAGTAATATTCTGGACACATAAAACAAAGGTCACTCCTATGATTGTACCAAAGCCTAAATGGAAAATGAGCATGGATTACTAAATGCACCCATGTCCAGGTTGCCTAATGCTCTCAAATGTCAATCCTATTGGTGACTACATATTTGTTTCTTTCTAACATTATATATCCAAACTCAACCCTGTTGAAAATGTCTAGTCCTATGACTCAGTTTATTCTTTGCCTGATTTCCTAATGTCTCTATTAATATCTGCTTTCCTCCATATTTTCCCCAGTTCATCATCGTGACTGACTCTTCACATGTGCTAACATTTACATTCACTCTCAACTGAAACCATATTGCTAAAGAACTTTTGGTCCAGATCCTATACTCACTCTTCTTCCTAAAACTACTATCTCCTGTTCCTACCGAGTATTCCTTTTTGACTTGATGTTCTCTTCTACATTCAATCATTCAAGGTACATGGTCCTATGCCATTGTATATCGATTTATCTGAGACATCTGTTCAGAACGTAATTCAACGCTAAGTATCCCAATCAAGTTCCCATGCCCTTCTCGGCTTCAAATCTTAACTAGATTTCTGTTTTCATACTTATATTTCACCTATATATTCTTGTAAATATCGCGGGTTCCCGATACTGTTATTCAACCCTCAGAATGATTCCTCACCCAAATCGAACCTGTTATTCACCCTAATCATACACTCTTCCCTCAATCTAACTTTACAGAAGAGCAGGGAAGGAGTTGGTATTTCAATACAGGAATGTAGGCGATCTTCCACCTATTGAGAACCTCAAATGTCCTACATAAATGACACCTGGATAAGTTGTTGGCAGCTATGAAAGACCTGAGAGAGCAAAAGTCATCTTCCATGGAAAACAACTTGGTCAGGATGTAGGGATATGTATGAATCAGCCTCTCACTTATTAATGTAGAGAAGATGGACCAAACCAGGCCTGTGTGGAGAGCTGTTCCTGTGTGCCTATGGTTGATATACCATTCTAACTTGTGAAAGTGTCACAGGAAGCAGGGGCAGCCTCCATCTCATGGGACCCTTGGAGTCAACTCTTAGGACAAAGTGGTTGCCAAGGCAGTGAACTCATTCAATTCCTGAAGGAAGTGACTTACGTCACTTCCGTGGTGATCAAACTCTCTGAACTTAGATCCAGTAAGCCAGGCACCCAGAGCCAGTCCAAGTCCCAGTCTTAGTGGTCTCACTTGTTTTGATTTTCCAAGGATAGAGTCAATCTTTCTTGATACCTACCGATGTGGGAATGGCCAAATAACAGGAAAGCTCTCAAGAGGGGCCTTTTCTGAGCAAGCAGGTAGAGGCTCACCCCTGGCTTCTGACAAGTTCACAGAGTTGACCAAGGAGACCTAATCTCATACAGGACAGGCCATCTCAGGGGAACATATTGTGGCCCACCAGTCAGAGGACACTCCGGATAGTCACAGACCCATTTGAGGGAAGGAGGTGCCTTTGTTATGTGGGTGTGGTTTTTTGGTTTGTCTCATATTCTGAGAATATGTAGGAAAGGTGGTTTGTTTGGTTTGTAGTGAACTGTTTTTAATAAGTCATTTGACAAGGCGACTGTTTCTATGTCTGTGTATCGCACTGTGTCCGTGGTTGTAGACATTAGAAAAGAGAATGATTCAATGGATGTGTCCTGTCTGGTAGAAAGCTTCCCAGCATTCATCCTGCCCGATTTATGTATGGACTTTGGCTTGCCTTATCGATGGGCAACACCTGCTAATTTCCTAAGTTGCTGTTTTCTTCCTGAATTCTGGCCACTCTCCAGAAGAGGCTCATGGTTTTGTGTCCAAGATATGAATCACTTCCAAGGTCTGTGACATGGCTATGTTCTGGATAGCTGAAGTGAATGGCGAGAATCTCAGAAAACTCAGATCACTGTGACCAGAAAAGTCTCAGTGGATAAACCCTGCTTTGGGACTTTTGCTTACATATTGTTCTGTTACCCTGAATGTCAGGTAGTTCTTTGCCTCAGGCCACCCCTTTGTGAAACCTGAAGAAAACAGTTTTCAAATGGAAATGAATGGAAATCACCTGTGGCTCTTTGCTTAATTGCTTTGGAAAGGGATGTGTCTGAATCAGCCTCTTAGCTCTGTGTGAGGCTGTTGATTAAATTCTCAGCCCCTTATGGATCTAAAGAAAGATCCCATGTGTGCATCCAAAACCAAAATGGCCGAAAGTACAGTCATTGCAGATGAAGTCTTTCGCCTTCCTCTGTAAGGTTCCTGACCTCTATAAAGTGAGAATAGGGAAGATAGACCAAGCCAATTGATGTCTCCTTTTGGAAAAATTGTACCACCAATGAGAGCATCAGCAAAATTACCCCAACACTACCACAAGTCGCTGCACCAACAGATAGTTCACAATGCATACATGTTAGTTCACAATGCATACAAGTGATATATATTCCAGGCAAGTTCTGCAAGCAGTTCAGTGATGGCTATTGCAGAAGCTGTAGATTGGTTTTATCTTTGTCTTCACCAGCACTGGGTTGAAGATTGGAATTCTGGCAATAATGGCTAAAGAAAAAATTACTTACCATTCCAGAAGGCACTAAAAAACCCAATTATCTTAACAATTTACATTATCTTGAAGAGAATTATTAAATATAATGAAAAGGAAAGGTGAAAGTCAACAAACAGTTCTGCTAAACTCCTTTTTTTGTTCACATATTAAAACAATCCTCAACAGTTGTTTACCCAATTTAAATTAAACTATTTAAATCACGTGAATAAAAAAAAATTGGATCCATTTTTTCATGAGCGCACATCATATATGATATATGGATATATGTACATTCAAACATAAAACACAAAACACAAGTGTGCACAAATAATATAATATATACAACAGAAACATAATAGTAAAGGCCTTATAACTTTTTACAGGTGAAATCACCATTGGAATGTCTAAAAACTCTATAGTCAAAAAATAGAACTGATCAGCAAAACATTAACCTAGGTCTGTATGAGCTCAAAAAAAAAAAAAAAATAGAAAATAGAACTTCATGATGTGGGAAAGGGCAATAATAAAATAGATATTGAAAAAAGCATCCTGGTCCTGTCGCAGATGTAAGTATAGCCAAACTGGAGTTTTGGATATCAGCTGTTATGAATTTGAGCCAAATCATCTTCTTTTTGGTCTATAGAAATCACTTTAGTTAATTTCTCTGGAATCCATATTGCCTGCTGTTCTTCCTGTGGAAACACACAAACAGACCCCTGACTAAAGACAATCACTGGGTCAGGACTTTAGTTAATCTCTCCAAAATCCAAATCAGCTGCTGTTCTTCCTGTGGAAACACACAAACAGACGCCAGACTCCAGACAATTACTGGGTCAACACTTTTCCATTGTCCTATTAGAATATCCTTCCAAAGGACCTTGGGCTTATGCACATTTTTTGGAAACATATGCCTTTCCACAGCACTAAGTCCTGATGAATCCAAGTTTAAAAAGTTTAGAGTAAAAAGCGTTAATTTAAGTTTATCTTTGGGGAATATATACCCCTTCTCAATTCCGTCTTTGTGCTTTAATAAGTACATTTTTATTGTTTGATGTGCTCTTTCAACTATGCCTTGTCCCTGTGGATTGTATGGGATTCCTGTTATATGAGTAATGCCAAATGATGAGCAAAATTGTATAAAGAGTTAGAAGTGTAACCGGGGGCATTATCTGTTTTTAACTGTTTTGGAATGCCCACAGTGGCAAAATTTTGTAAGCAATGAGCTATAACATCTTTAGTTTTTTTCTCCAGCATGAAGGGAGCCCATTAAAAATCCAGAACAAATATCAACTGTAACATGCAAATATTTTAATTTTCCAAATTCTGGCAAGTGTGTGACGTCCATCTGCCAAATATGGTTAGGTATCAATCCTCTAGAATTGACTCCAAGATTAACTTGTGGTAAAAAGGTCACACAATTTTGACATTGTTTTATAATTTGTCTAGATGTTCCTTAGTTTTTTTGAAATGCTTTTGTAAAGTATAAGCATTGACATGGAACTTTTTAAGAAAATTTATTGCTTCTTCTAGTGTAAAGAAAATATGTATGTATGTCAATTGTAGTTTTATCTGCTAAATCATTGCCCAAACTAAGGGCTTTAGGCAATCCTGTATGTGCCCTGATATGTCCTATAAAGAATGGATCTTTTCTGTCCCAGATTAGACTTTGTTTAGTGGAAAGCAAAGAGAAAAGAGTAGAGAAAGGGGAAATCCTACCAGCATCTTCAAGGGATACTATAGCATTAACTATATACTGACTATCGGAAAATAAATTAAATACAGAATCTTTAAAAATCACAAAAGCTTGTAATACTGTACTAAGCTCTACCTTGTGAGCTGATTGTTTTGGTACTAAAAATATAAAAGTTGGATCAGGTGTAACTATTGCTGTTGTACCATTATTTAACCCATCGGTGAATATATTTGGAGCATTCATGATAGGTGTTTTCTTGTCATTTTTGGAAAAATTACAGGATGCGATGACCAAAAAGACAATAAAAGATAAGATGGTAAGTGGTTATCAAATGAAACATTAGATTTACACACGATTATTGCCCAAGTATTTAACTAATTAGCTAATTCATCAATTTGATTCATAGTATATGGAGTAATAATTTTATTGGGTGAAATTCCACACACACTCTTTTTGCTGCTTTTATTCCTATGAGTATTAATTCTCCCTCAGCCTCAGGATAGCAAGTAATAATAGTGTTAGAAGAATAAGATAAATGTATCCATAATAATGGACCTTCTTCCCAAAATACTCCTGTAGAAATATTTTTTTTGTTGTTAGTACAATAAATAATAAATGCAAAATTATATCAACTCTATCCAAAAGCATATTTCCCATATATGTTTCAATGATTTTTATTGCTTTTCTTGCTTCAGGCGTTAACATTCTGAGTGAAATTGGATCTCATGGTCCTTTTAGGATATCAAATAAAGGTCCCAACTCTCCTGTTGGTATACCTAGATGAGGCCTTATCCAATTTAAGTCTCCTAATAACTCTTGAAAGTCATTAATTGATTTGAGTTGATCTACTCGTATTTGAATTTTTGGTTGACTGACCATGGTTGAGGATAATAGAGCTACTAAATAATTAATTGGAAAATTTAATTGTATTTTACCTATTGCTATCTCTAGGTTATAATTTTTTAATACGTTTGTAAGTGTGGCATATAATTCTAGCATTGGGTTTTTAACTTTGTGTGCTAATAATACATCATCCATATAGTGAAAAATTTGTATTTCAGGAATTTGATTTCTAAGTGGCTGGATTACTTTGTTAACATAAATTTGACGCATAGTTGGGCTGTTAGCCATCCCTTGAGGGAGTACTTTCCACTCATATCTCTTGTCAGGACCTTCATGATTCAGTGCAGGTATAGTAAATGCAAAACTTGGAATATCCTCAGGATGAATTGGAATTGAAAATAAAACGATCTTTAATATCTACAATGAAAACATGCCAAGTTTTTGGCAAAGCACACAATTGAGGAATCTCTGATTGAGCAGGTCCCATAATAACCATCCCATTATTAATGGCTCTTAAATCTTGCAATAGTCTCCATTTACCAGATTTCTTTTTAAGGACAAAAATGAGAGTATTATGGGGAGACACAGAAGGTTGTATATGTCCTTCCGCTAATTGTTGTTTGACCAGGTCATGGGCTACTTGTATCTTTTCTTTAGTCAGGGGCCACTGAGGAACCCATACTGGTCTTTCTGATTTCCAAGTAATATTTATTGTCTCAGTGGCCCTTTCTGAAAATCCAACCCATATCTATCTGTTCCTTGATCTTTTTGTATTGGTGTTGCTATACCTTGTTCTTGCTTTTCTAATCTTTTTCCTTTCCTAAAATCTTGTCTAGCCATAATAGTGGGTGAATTTTGATTGATGTTATTTGTTAATGTCAAACCTAATTGATCTAGGACATCTCATCCTTATAAATTTACGGGAAGATGTTCCAATACATATGGCTGTATAGTTCCTTCACATCCTTCAGGATTCTTCCAATCTAATACCGTTGCACTTTTATGGGGATTAGTCGCCACTCCTAGGCCTCGAAGCGTTTGAGTGGCTTGTTGTAATGGCCAATGTTTTGGCCATTCTTGACGACAGATGATGCTAAGGTCTGCACCTGTATCCAGTAGCCCATTGAATTCATGTCCTTGAATATTTAGTTTTAGCATGGGGCGAGAATATAAATTTAAAGAAAGCATAGCCCAATCTACACCTGTGGAGCCTAATCCTTTGGAACCCCTTTCTACAGCATAACTGTAAAATTTATCATGTGGGCTGGGTATTATTATTAATTGTGCTATTCTATCTCCTGGAGAAATTACTGATATACCCTTTGGAAAACTGGCTATAATTTTTATTTCACCTTCATAATCGGGATCAATTACCCCAGGACTCATCATAAGTCCTTTTAGAGTAGAAGAGCTGCATCCCAATAATAAGCCTACTGTTCTTTTGGGAAGAGGTCGTTTCACCCCTGTGGGAATGATTTGAACTCCCATCTCTGGAGTTAGTATTGATCTGGCGGAGGCACAGATGTCCAACCCTGCGCTCCCTCTGGTTTGTCTGATGAGGGATCTGATGAACAATGTGTCGTGGGCACTACACTGATGGGGTTGCTGGTTTCCTCCAGTGCTCCATATATTTGCGGTTTCGGGCCCCAGAGCATTGGGCCCCCCTGTCCATTTTTTGGCAATGGAGCCGGATGCCTTTCTTCATGATATCGTGGATAAACACCTGGTGCTTGTTTGTTTTTTGATAATGAAGTACCCTCTATGGTGGTTTGAGAATGGTATTCATTAGCCCAATGTCTCCCTCTACGTCATTGTGGCCAAATACCCGGTATTCTAGTCCTTTGATACCTAGTTTTGTTAAACCCTCCTCCTATGGGGCAATTCCTTTTAAAAAGTCCTGTTTGTTCACAATTGTAGCATGTTCTTGGCCTGTCTTCTAAAGCCTGTTTTACTAAAGCTGCCACAATTTGCCCTTTTTCATTAATGTCTCTGGCATCTAAACCCTGTTTTATTGCAGCTGCCACGACTTGCTCTTGTTCATTAATGTCTCTACCAAATTTAATAAATGTGTTTAAATCTTCATGTTTCCATGGTCTAATGATACCTCTGCAGCAATGATTCGCTTGGTCATAAGCCAGTTGTTTTAATAATGGCATTGCTTGTTCTGTATTTCCAAAAACTCTGTAGCTGTTTCAATAAGCCTATCTACAAATCCAGCGTAAGATTCATTAGCTCCTTGTATTACCTTAGATAATTGACCTTGTAAACCTCCATGTCCTTGTAAAGTCTTCCATGCCCTAACTGCCTCTACAGCAATTTGTGCGTATATGCCAGGATCATATGGAATTTGTTGTTGCTGATCCTCATAAGGTCTCTTTTCTAACAACAAATCTAGATTTCTCTGAGGATAACCAGCTGCTGCATTTCGCCTAGACATCTCTTTGCAAAATTCCTCACTGGCAACCTTTCATAATAGGTATTGACCTCCATTTAGCACAGCTTTACACATATTAGCCCAATCTGCTGGCGTCATGTTCAAGGTGTTAATGGATTCGACCAAGCTTACAATGAAGTGTGCTTGAGGACCATATGTTGTTACAGCCTCTTTTAGCTGCTTCACTATTTTGAAATTTAAAGCATGGTGAATTCGCTGCCCTCCTACCTCAAATACAGGGCATGTTAATACTTGAGATCCTGTCTCAGGATCCGAACTATCAACTGTTGGGGTTGGGGGCCTCCCAGCACATGGAGGTGGCCTTGTTAGTTGGACATTTACATCCTCTGGTGACAGAAAGGTGTTAGTAGCAGTCTCCTTTTTTAACTTTGCCCCTGATTGCTTTTTATGCTCTAAACTTGGTTCCTCTATCTTTGTCTGAACTTAAGGCTTTGGACTAAGCAAACCAGATATGAACGTCCACAATGGCAATGTGCCAACTGGCATAGTCCCTCGGCTGCTCTTTTCTAATCCTTTTAAATCTTCACCATGATGGTTCCATTGTGATATATTTAATGACTCCTCCTTCAAAAGCCATGGGCTACATTTTTGTATTGTATCAACAAATGCCCTGACTCTCCTTGATATTTCTGAGATGCCTCCTTTCTCTAACAATTTATTTAACACTCTTTCAGTTTGTTTTTTTACTAATTTCTGATCCCGTATTTCTATTATAATACAACCCAACAAGATGACGCCAAACAAAACTGAGACAGAATGAATTAAAAAGGGAACAACAAAAAGTCATTATAGCCTTTCTATCCTCCTGACATGTGCATCCGTCCTTTATACCTATCTGTTCCTCAGACGTAAATAGTTTTTTCTCAGATGTGAGTGGTTTTTCTTCCATCCCACTCATCTCCAGGAACAGGCAACTTAAAACAAAAGTGAAGCAAAACAAAGGAGTCATCTTAAAATGGCTACCCATCCTTTCACCTTGCCCACAGGGGCAAGCAGTTTACCTTATCACTTACCCTCAGTCGTTCCCCATGTGAGCCACAAAATGCTGCAGTCTGGCTGGGCATGATTCAGGAGCCACTTGTCAAAAAAAAAAAAACTAACTTTATTTTTAGAACCACACACGGCAAACAAAACAACTCCTCAGGAAAAACCCTCAGAGCCCAACTGCCACTACTGGCTTCCTTGTAAAGTCTCTCTCACACACACAAGCCTCTCCACCTGCCACAATCCTACTGCTCTTGAGGCCGATTGGCTGGGTGGAGCCAAAAAAGTTGCCCAAGGAGCAGCTCCATGGTCTGAAAGGGCAGGGAAACAGCCCAATGAGCATCACCACAGAGAAGCCAATCAGCTAGATGATGCTGAGGTCGCTGTGAGCCAATAATCAGCCGGCAGCTGGAAATTTGCTGGCAGCTGGAAGTTTGCTGGGGCCCCTTCAGCTGTGGCTCTCAACAAATTCCTGTCTCATTTCTCTGTAGCCTATTCAGCACATGTATTTTTATATGCACATATAGTATCCTATCTGTTATCACATGTACATTTTTGTGAGGTGGCTGACTTGGCAGATACAAATTATGAGAAGAGATCACTCCTCCTAAACATTGTTGGAACTGAAAATTCAAAATATGGGTGAGCTTCCTAGTAGAATAACATTATACATAAATCCATTTTCAAGTGAAATAAATATTTTTGCATCTGTGGATGACATATATATTTCATGATGAATTTTGATTGGAATACACACTCTACAAATTTTTCAAAATATGAAATATATGAGTCTTATTATACACTCCTTAAAATCATTCATATTCATGTATGTGGATTTATGATCAACTTTTCACAAGATAATTCTCAGAAATATTCATCAACCTGAAATACATATTTGTTACCTAGTACTGAAAGATAACTTCAGTGGATGGTGCATACAAATCCTAATATTTCTACAGTAATACCCAGTTTAATATCAATGCAAGTAGTTTCCTATGGGACATGATGTGTATTTTCCGGTTCATTTTTATTCAACAGTGGTACATTACTATTTTCTCAGTTTATGCACATCATAGGATATATATTTCATCCACAAGTTCACAAATTTATAGGCATTTGTTTCAATTTCAATCACTTCCTGCTTCAGAACACATATATTCCTCCAGATTTTTTGACTGGTCTTTTCATGAGACTTCTTTTCAAACACATTATTTTCGATTTCCATAATCACTTTTGAAGCAAAACTCACACATTCTTCTTGATAAACCATAACCCTAATATTACCGTTAGATTTATGACTGGTTATAATGAATGTATGTATATCAATTTAAGATTTCCTTTACATTTTCAGATATTAATTAAATCAATTATTTAAAGTTGGAACCAGTTACATTATTTGTTCACAGTATGGTCTATTCATGCATTATTTCTATATTCATAGACACATGGTACACCTCTTTGTTCCCCCAATACGAATTTATACGTCTTCAAAATATTGCTCCCACTAATGGTGGAAGAAATACTCATGTCACCTAATCTACATATACATTTTATCACAGTAACATTCTGGACACAGAAAACAAAGGTCACTCTTATGATTGTACCAAAGCCTAAAAGGAAAGTGAGCATGCATTACTAAAAACATCCATGTCCAGGTTGCCTAATGCTATCAAATGTAAATCCTATTGTTGACTATATATTTGTTTCTTCCTAAGATTATATATTCAATCTCAAGCCTGTTGAAAATATCTCATCCTATCCCTCACTTTAAACTTTGCCTGATTTCTTAAAGTCTCTATTGACATCTGCTTTCCTACATATTTTCCCCAGTTCTCATTGTGACTGACTCTTCACATGTGCTGATATTTACATTCACTCTCTACTTGAAAACCTATTGCTAGAGAACTTTTTGTCCAAATCCTATACTCACTCTTGTTTCTAAACCTAGCAACTATCTTCCTAATCCTACGGACTTTCTTTTTTTAATTGGATGTTCTCTTCAACATTCAATCATCCAAGGTACAAGGTCCTATGCCATTGAATATCGATTTATCTGAGACATCTGGGCAGGACATAACTCAAAGCTAAGTAACCCACTCAAGGGCCCAATGCCCTTCTGAGCTTCAAATTGTACCTAGATTTCTGTTTTCATACTTGTATTTCACCTATATATTCTTGTAAATATCCCAGTCTCCCAATACCATTATTCATCCTTCAGAATGATTCCTAACCAAAATCGAATATGTTATTAACCCTAACCATAGACTTTTCCCTCAATCTAACTTTACACGTGAGCTGGGAGAGTGTGATCACGAAAGTCTCAGTGGAGAAACCCTGCTTTGGGCCATTTGCTTACCTATTGTTCTGTTGCCCAGAATATCAGGAAGTTCTTTGCCTCAGGTCACCCCTTTGTGAAGCCTGAAGAAAGCTGTTTTCAAACGGAAATGAATGAGCATCACTTGTGGCTCTTTGGGTCAAATGAGTTCTTCAAGCCATGAAGAGGTGCTTGGGTTTTCTCATGACGCCAAATCACATAAAGAATCTATACCTATCAGTCAGTAGTAGTCAGTCAATATTGCTCCTAAAAATGGTGGAGAAATACTCATGTCAAATGATCTACATATATATATATATATATATATATATATATATATATATATATATATATATATTTAATCACAGAAATATTCTGGGCACAGAATTCAAAGTTCACATTTATCATTGTACCAAAGCCTAAATGGAAAGTGAACATGGATTACTAAAAATATCATGTCCAGGTTGCCTAATGCTCTCAAATGTAAATCCTATTGGTGACTACATATTTGTTTCTTCCTAAGATAATATATTCAACCTCAACCCTGTTGAAAATGTCTAATCCTATCACTCACTATATACTTTGCCTGATTACCTAATGTCTCTATTTATATCTGCTTTCCTACATATTTTAACAATTTCATCATTGTGACTGACTCTTCACATGTGCTGACATTTAAATTCATTCTCTAACCGAAAACCTATTGCTAAAGAACTTTTGTTGCAAATTCTACATGCACTCTCCTTCCTAATCCTAACTACTATCTTTCTAATCCTACTGACTATCCCTTTTTGACTGGATGTTCTTTTCTACATTCAATCATCCAAGGTACAAGGTCATATGCCATTGTATATCGATTTATCTGAGACATCTGTTCAGAAGTTAATTCAATGCTAAGTATCCCAAGCAAGGGCCCAATGCCCTTCTGGGCTTCAAATCATACTTAGATTTCTGTTTTCATGCATACATTTCACCTCTATATTGTTATAAATATCGCAGGTTCCCAATACCATTATTCACCCAGCAAAATGATTCCTAACCCAAATCGAACCTGTTATTAACCCTAAACATACAGTATTCCCTCAATCTTACTTTACAGAAAAGCAGGGAAAGAGTTGGTCTTATAATACTGGAATGTAATGGATCTTCCACCTGGTGATAACCTCAAATGTCCATGGCGAAATGATCCCTGGAGAATATGTAGGCAGCTATGAAGGACCTGAGAGAGCAAAAGGCATCTTCCATGGCAAACGGCTTGGTCAGGATAAAGGGTTGTGTCTGAATCAGCTTCTATTCTTAAAGCAGAGAACATGAGCCAACCCAGGCCTGTGTGTAGATCTGTTCCTGGGAGATTATGGTTGATATACAATTCAAACTTGTTAAAGTGTCACAGGAATTAGGGCCAGCCTCCATCTCATGGGAACCTTGGAAGCAACGTTTGGACAAAGTGGTTGCCAAGAGAGTGACCTCATTCAGTTCCTGAAGGAGGAACTAAAAACAGTTCCATCACACTTCAGTGGTGATGGAACTCTCTGAACTTGGGATCCAGGATGCCAGGCACCCATAGCCAGTCCCAGTCCCAGCCCCAGTGGTCTCACTTGTTTGGATTTACAAAGACAGAGTCAGTCTTTCTTGGTACCTACGGATGTGAGGAAGGCCAAATGCAAGAAAGCTCTGAAGCAGAGCTTTTCCTGAGAAAGCAAGTAGAGGCTCACCGCTGGCTCCTGACAACTTCACGGAGTTGGCCAAGGAGACCAGATCTAAGACAGGACAGGCCATTTCGGGGGAACATTATTGGCCCACAAGTCAGAGGACACTCCGGATAGTCACAGACCTACCTGGGCGAAGGAGGTGCCTTTTTTTTTTTGTGGTTATGAGTTTGTGGTCTTGTGTCATGTTCTTAGAATAGGTAGAAAAGTAGGTTTGTTTAGTTTGGAGTGGACTGTTTCTAGTAAGTCGTTTGACAAGGCGAGTGTTTCTATGTCTGTGTATCACATTGTGTCCGGGGTTGTAGACATTAAAAAAAATGCATCAATGGATGTGTCCTATCTAGTAGAAAGCTTCACAGCATTTATCCAGCCAAATTGTTGAATGGACTGTAGCTTGCCTTATGGATGGGCAACACCTACTATCTTTCTAATTTCCTGTTTTCTTCCTGAATTCTGGCCACTCTCCAGAATAAGCCCATGGTTTTGTGTCCAAGATATGTACCCCCTCCAAACTCTGTAACATGGCCATGAACTGGATAGCTGAAGTGAATGGCGAGCATCTCAGAAAACTCAGATATCAGTGTGACCAGGAAAGTCTCAGTGGAGAAACCCTGCTTTGGGCCTTTTGCTTACCTATTGTTCTGTTGCACTGAATGTCAGGAAGGTCTTTGACTCAGGCCATCCCTTTGTGAAGCCTGAAGAAAACAGTTTTCAAATGGAAATGAATGGGTATACCTGTGGCTCTTTGCTTAATTGCTTTGGAAAGGGATTGTCTGAATCAGCCCCTTGGCCCTGAGTGAGGCTGTGGCTTAGATTCTCAACA